>NW_018253373.1:19811-26692 GCF_001263595.1 Phalaenopsis equestris
TTTGAATGTTGTGGCGGTGAATTTTATCTTGGTTGATTTTAGTTTTGATTTTGGTTTTGATTTTGTGGCTATCCTGATAGTTTTAGTTTTCATGCAGGATGACATCATTGTTTAGCATGCAAGTTTGTGTAAGCATAAAAGTATCGCATAAAAGTATAAGAAAAATAATGTTGAAAGCTGTAAAAGCATACCTGGCGAGTCTTCTCGTTCCACCACTTGAAACTCAAAAGGCATGTTAAGGCAGTTTATATGAAACAGTGAAGTAAAATTTGACCACCTACCTAACCCTAGGACATATCTTTGTGGGTCCCTATTTGATCAATCAAGGATGATTTTATCAAGCAAAACATATTAAGTTTAGTAGACCTCCGAGGTATCTAACAGATCTGGAGAAAGAAGCAGGTCTGTGCTACTCTCTCACCGACTGGTGAAAGTCTCGAGCTCATTTAAACTTATTATGTTGCTTAATAATTCATGCTGCAAATACCCTTAGTGCTCAATGAGCATTGATGTCTCAATTATCCCTAAGAATAAGGTAATTATCACTCGTAATTCAATTTAAGTATAATGTGGGTGAAGACCTTGAAAGAGACAATTTTAAGAAATTTAGACATTTTTTGACTTTGGGCTTGTAGTGTTTCAAAGATGTTTTAATTTTTCATAATGTTTACTTTTGTAATCCTTATTTAATGAAACTTGATTTAGCCTAGTGTCTTAGTCATTGCAAATGAAATTGACTTATAAGTGATGGTGATGATTCATATTTTTGTAAGTCATTTAAACATCAAATAGGGGTATTAAATTAGTGAGTTATTAACACTCAAAATCATACCCCTAAATCTAGGATCATTTAATCGGCTAGACTCCCATATTTATATAATTTAAGGAAATTGCAAAATTATCCTTTTTAATTAGGACAAGTGAGGTTAGTTTCTACCAGTTAAATCCTTATATTTCAAACATCCAAGTATGTTAATTAGAATCAAAGATTTCCAATTTTCCTTTCTGAAACTAAGCCTAAATATTAATTAATGCTAAATTTCCAAAATTACACATTTGTCCTTATGGCTCTATCACTTCATAATTCATCAAATTTAATCCAAATGACTTTAGAATTTTTACATTACCTAACTCATAGATCAATTGAGACATCAGAGTAGCAAGTTTGACTTTTTAAAATTTAATTTAATTTTTGTAATCATTTTAATGCAAAAATAGGATTTTTCAAACAAAATTCCTAACTTGACCAAGGTAAATCCTAATCCCTTGAAATTTTTATTGGAGGCAGATTTAGATTAGAGAAACCTTCAAACCAAATTTCATGATATTTTGAATTTTATTTGAATTTTAAGAATCATTTTAATTTTTGGGGTGTTTATTAATTATAAAATATTTTAAAGGTGGAGAATTAAGTTTTATATTTTTATTAAATCTTTATCATTCCAATGGATACAAATAAATAAATTTCACATTCTTTTGATTTTTCTTTGAATTATTGGAATTATTTTAGTAAAAATCCATTTTTAGCCTTTAAAAATTAATTTTAAGCTTCAAAATTCAATATCTTTATTTAGAAAATAAGAAAAAATACTCCAATTGTTCCTAAGTGCTTAGAAAACAGTTTAGAAAATTTTCATGAAATTTATTATTTTGTGATTTTTATGGATTTTTAATTATTTAAATATTTAAAATATACTAAAAATCAAGTTTTTACTTCAAATACCATTTTATTTTTAGAAAATACCCCTGATCACAAAGAACTCAAAAATAGCAAGTTTTTATAAAATTTGAGTTATATTTTGATTTTTAAAAATCATTTAAGGCTAAAATGATATTCATCATTAAAAATTAACTTAAGGTTACCAAATGAACTCAAAATGCTTTGAAATTTTTATGTAGAGTTCTTTGGATCTTAAATGACAGTAGAGATCAAAAATCAAGTCATTTGGGGTTTTATGTTACCCAAAATTAATTTTCTTTGTGTTTTAGGGTTGGTGAAGATTAGGTGCATTCTTAATGATTTAACTCATTCCAAGGGGTCTTCTGGTCATAGTGAAACTTCCAAAATTTTCTTGGAATTTTCTAAGAAACAAGCTAATTATCATGATTAATTTATGCAAATAATAGACATATAAATGAAAAATATGGATATTTGTCTAGGGACCTCCTCTGACTTTGGAAAAATCAGAGGATGTTCCCTAAGACAGAGGCAACAACATGCTAAAATTTCAAGTCATGGTGATATTACTACATGCATGGAAAATCAAAACATTCAAGTCAGTGTTTAATTAATTAATAATAAAATATGCATCACATGGACTTAAAATTAATTTCACATTATTCTCCTCTATTTATAGAGCAAGATGGTGTTTTTATTTTATTTTTATGAATTTTCTACACCAAGATAAGAATTTTTAAAGTTAGAGATCATTTTCTGATTTTTTAAATTCCCTGTTTATCTATTTAAACGTGCGGCACTGACTGGATTCTAGGCAGCTCTAAAGGCTTGCGTGGTGCGCTCTGGTTGGATGCCACCATCCACGTAGTCACTGACTCGGCCCGTGGTTCATGTAACGAAGCACTGTCTGGCTCAATCTCCTCCGTCCATCCAATATAAGTGCGATCGGATGGCTCCCCGTGATCATCCCCAATAGAGTGATCCCGTGACCGTCCACACTAAAACCCTAAGATCTCAGCCTAAATTGAACCAAATCACTTTGGGTTTTATCCTATGGACTCTTCTAAGTGAGACGAAGATATCCATATGGTAATCATGGTAATCATGCAATTAAATTAAAATGGAGAATCAAAATAGGCTCGGTAGGACAAGAGGTTCAATAGCTTGGCTCTAAGAAGTGAAGCTTCGATCATAGGTGCTCGACACGTTCGTTGGGGTCCTAGGAGGCTAGGGATTAAGCCTCTGGCAATGGTGCAAAGCCTAGGTAGGAGTTCGACCAAGTCCGATTTCAGGTGTTGGTCTAGAGCTATGCTAGAGGATCTATGGAAGGGGAATTTGATGGGGCTTTTCCTTCTCTCACTGTGGTGAAGGTGTGAGTGAGTTTAATTTTATTTTTTTGGAGTGTAGGAGTGTAATGAGCTTTGTCCTTATTTTAGGTATAGATTCAAGCTCAAAATTGGGCTCCGGCAAAGGAATGGCAATGGTGCAAAGCCTAGGTAGGAGTTCGACCAAGTCCGATTTCAGGTGTTGGTCTAGAGCTATGCTAGAGGATCTATGGAAGGGGAATTTGATGGGGCTTTTCCTTCTCTCACTGTGGTGAAGGTGTGAGTGAGTTTAATTTTTATTTTTGTGGAGTGTAGGAGTGTAATGAGCTCTGTCCTTAATTTAGGTAGAGATTCAAGCTCAAAATTGGGCTCCGGCAAAGGAATTCAGGGCAATATGGTGGTTTGATTATTGAGGAGGTCTCAAAGAGGCTTTGGGATCAATTTGGGGAAGTCTCTCTGAGGAAACTTCAACTCTCCTTCCATGGTCATTGAGGGGAGCTTTTTTATAAAAATGGCTTAAGGCTTGCTGCCATTGCCAATTGAGGATGAATTGTGCTGCCTAGGTGGAGGGTAGAGAGGCTCCAACATTTAATTTGGATGAGGTGGCATCTAAGTTTGAATTGGGTTTAATCCCATGGGGGTGGCTCTTAGTTTGGCCATTTTCCGGCCACTAGGCTGGCCAGCGGTAGGCCATGGTAGGGGGAGATGGCTAGGAACTCAGGGAACCCAGGGGAATATGTCACAACAATTTAAAGTGTTTAGGTTTTGTTTTGGCCAAAATATCCTAAAATTAAGTAAATATGGAGTGGAATCACTTAATTTAGGTGACCTTTGGTCCATGGCTTAGATTAGGTGGTTTTAAGAGGTTTAGACTGGCCATGGACCAATGGCTGTGGAGTCATTAATTTGGTGACTTTGGGGTAGTTATGACATTTTTAGTGCATGGGTTCAATGTGGGTTCAAGTGATCAACGCTTGGGTTTGGGCTAGGCTAGCCATGTCAATTAGCCCAATTTGATGATCAATATTTTGTAAATGATTGTTATGAAGATGTTTGGTGAAGGGTTGAAGTGATTTTGAGTTCAATTGATGGGTCAATTTGAAGGATTTTTTAAATATTGTCAATTTAGGCATGTTGAGCTAGACATGGGTCTAGATTGGGCTAGCCTTAGGATACGTCCAAGTTGAACGGTTAAAATGATCAAAGGAGAATTTGTGAAGATTTTTCATGAAGGAATAAAGTGGAAATTTTGGGGCTAAGGCCATCATTTTGGTGTGATTTTGAGACATGGTCAATTTGGGGCAAATTTGGGGCTTTTTGGACAGGTTGAAATCAAATGAAATTGATGCCTCATCAAGGCCAATTTAAGGTCAAGCTTGATGTATGGGAATATTATGAAAGTTCTTAAACACAAATTATGGCAAGTTGAGTAAGCCATGGGTTCAATTTGGTGGAACTAAGTCATGGGGCCAAAATTAGGGTTTTTATCTAATTCAAAATTAGGTTCAAATTATGGACCAATTGGTCTTGAATTTGTTTTATATTGGTCATATGAAGAGTGAATTTGAGTTTATAATTGCAATTGGGGTAAACCAATTGGGATAAACTGAGACCAATTTGATAAACATTTGAGGTGATTTGGGGATAATATGGGCCTTTAAAGGGCAATTTGGGTGTTTTGATCAAAGATGGTCAAATTGGCCAAATTAGGTCATATGGTAGTTGAGGAAAATGAAATTGAAAATATTTATAAGGTTTTGGAAATTTTTGGGATTTTTTAGAATTTTTAAAATTTTGGGCTAAGGAGGGGCATTTTGGTAATTTAGTAAATTTTTTGTGATTTTGGGTAATTTGGCTGTTTAAAATAATTTTTAAACAAATTTAGATATTATGGGTAAATTTGGGAATTTTGGCCAAATTTTGGGTCACAAGGGTATCTAGGTAATTTGGGGGAGTTTAGGGGCGAAAAGCTAGGTTGGGTATCTTGGTAGAGTTGGAGTGCGAACCACCATCATTAAGCCATGGACCAATGGAAACCATTTTGGGTTCCTTATGTAGTGGTCTTAGCTAAACCCTATCCTAGGGCTAGTGGGTTTTGGGGATCACCTTTAGGGGACCACCTACATGAGTCTCCCAAAAGTATCAAGGGACCAATGCCTAGAAGTTTAAGTTTAGGATTGGTATCAAGGGACCAATGCCTAAAAGTTTAAGTTTAGGATTGTGAGTGATTGTGAGTGCAAGTATGTACCTTAAGCCCTAGACCCAAACTAGTCCAACACCCAGGTTAACCCTAAGGTCCAACAATCCTAAAGGGACTCTCCTTGAGCTACCCCATAATGACCCCGCTTAGTAAGTGCTGGTGGTTAGGACTAATATGTAGAATTTCAAGTTGAGTGGAGAAGAGTTTGGAATTTCTAATGGCGTGGGTTCCTTTTCTATTTTTCGAAGAATACTCAATAGGAAATTCCTATGGCTAGACCTTAGGCTACTAAAGTAGAAAACTAAAACTCAACCAATAGTGAGGTCAACAAATGGACCCCCAATAGGGGTGGTATGCTAGGCAAGCACACCGCGCTGCATATTGGCACCGACCGACGAGATCAATAAAAACCAATGCAAACTCCTAAGTCAGTAGACCCAGAAGTATGTATAGAGTTGTGTGTGTGATCTGTTTCTGTTGGGGAATTAGTAGGTGATCGTCTGATTGAAATCAAGGAATAGGGACTTTCACTGGGGATCGGAGAGTGAATTTTGAGTTATGAAATTTCAGGTATTTATAAAGAATGAGAGGGGAATCAGTATGTAAGTGTTGACCTTGAGGTGGGAATTGAAATTTGGGTATCACTCCTAAAAAAGGAATCAGATGCTCAGATGCCATAATCCATTTAAGGTGGTCTTAAAACTGATTTCAAAAGACGAGATTAGGATTTTGTGGGAGGGCCAAATCAAGATGGAAAGCACAGAGGCTCACATCTGACTCAAAAGGGTAACAACTGTGTAAAAGATGGCAACCATTAAGGATATTACACTAGAAAGAAAGGACTATACCAGTTCGAGTTACCACTGGGGAGTCATATTTGAACTGACATGTGAAAGGGAGAATATATATTTCATGTTAAGAAGGAAAGCGCTGAGACTCACGTCGAACCTAAGAGGTGACAAGGAAAATATCTGCTACATCGAGGAAAGCACTGAGACTCACATCCAACCCAAGTGGTAGCGGGAAAAATATATGCGAGAAAAAATATATCGATCACATTAGGAAGGAAAGCACTGGGACTGACATCCAACCTAAGAGGTGACGAGGAAAATATCTACTATATTGATGAGGAAAGCTATGGGACTCACATCCAACCCAAGTGGTAGCGGGAAAAATATATCAATCACGTTAGGAAGGAAAGCACTGGGGCTGACACCCAACCTAAGAGGTGATGAGAAAAATATCTACTACATTGAGAAGGAAAGCTCTGGGACTCACATCCAACCCAAGTGGTAGTGGAAATAATATATGGATCAAATTAAGAAGGAAAGCACTGGGACTCACATCCAACTTAAGAGGTGACGAGGAAAATATCTGCTACATTAAGGAGGAAAGCACTGAAAATATCTGCTACATTAAAGAGGAAAGCACCGGAACTCACATTCAACTCAAGAGGTAGCGGGAAATTAATAGATCACGTTAGGAAGGAAAGCACTGGGACTCACATCCAACCTAAGAGGTGATGAGGAAATATCTGCTACATTGAGGAGGAAAGCTCTGGGACTCACATCCAACTCAATAGGTTGAAGGGAAATATAGACCACGTTAGGAAGAAAAGCACTGGGACTCGCATCAAACCCCAACGCTGATGAGAAAAAATATATCTACCTATGTAGAA
>NW_018253374.1:0-1497 GCF_001263595.1 Phalaenopsis equestris
TACAAATTTTAGTTGCATTTACTTTTCAAATCCTCATTTAACCGAATTTGATTTTGCCTAGGACGCTACTAAGCCCTTTAGACTTTTGATAGATGTCCTAGTTATATTTTGAAAGAGATTGAATTTTAAGTGATGATGATTCATTTTTGAAATTCAATTGAACATCAAATAGGTGTGTTAAATTAGTGAGTTATAAACACCCAAAATTACACCCCTAAGTTTAGGATCATTTATTTGACTAGACTTCTAAATTTTAATAATTTAAGGAAAATATAAATTTATCCTTTAATTAAAAGTGAGATTGGTTTTTACCAATTAATCCCTTGTGTTTCAATCATCCAAATATGTTGATTAAGATCAAAGATTACCCATTTCCCCTTTCTTGAATTGAGCCTAAATGTTAATTAAGGCTAAATTTCTAAATGTTAATTAAGACTAAATTTCCAAAATTACACATTTGCCCCTAAGTCTCTAACACTTCATAATTCATCAAATTTAATCCAAATGACTTTGAAATTTTTATTTTACCTCATTAATGGGTCAATTATAACATTAGAGGAGAAAATTTGATTTTTGAAAATTTAATTTAATTTATATAATTATTTTCAGGCAAAAATAGGATATTTTAAAGAAAATTCCTAACTTAACGAAGGTAAATCGTAATCCCTTGAAATTTTTACTGGAGGTAAACCTAGACCAGAGAAGCCTTTGGACAAAATTGCATGATTTTTTGAATTTTATTTGAATTTTAAGATGTATTTAAAGTTTTAGGGTTATTAAATCTAAAATATTTTAAAAGGGGAAATATAAGTTTTGTATTTTTGAAAAATCTTTCTGAGATTAGACAACCCAAAGGATAAAATTTTATATTTTGTTTTATTTTATTTGAATTGCTAGAATTATTTTTAGTGAAAATCCATTTTTAGCTTTTAAAAATTATTTTAAGCTTCAAAATTCAATATCTTCACTTAGAAAATCAGAAAAAATATCCCAATTATTTCTAACTACTTAGGAAACAATTTAGAACATTTTCATGAATTTTATTATTTTTGTGATTTTTATCATTTTTTAATTATTTAAATATTAAGGAAAGACTAAAAAATGAAAATTTTATTTTAATTACAATTTTATTTTTTTAAAAATTTCTCTGATCACAGAGAACTCCTGAAACCAATTTTTATAATCTTTTGAGTTATATTTTAATTGTAAAAAATCTTTTTAGTATTAAAAATGACATTTAACATAGAAAATCATTTTGAGTTATCAAATGAGCTCCAAATATTTTGGAATTTTTATGGGGAGTTCTCTGAACTTCAAATTATACTAGAGATTAAAAACCAAGTCATTTAAATGTTCGTATTTCCCAAAATTAATTTTCTTTGCATTTTAGGGTTTGTGAAAATTATGTGCATTCTTAATGATTTGAATCATGAAATATTTTTCAAAGGTTTCTCTGGTTATAATAAACCTTTCAAAATTATCTTGGAATTTTCTAAG
>NW_018253375.1:0-2760 GCF_001263595.1 Phalaenopsis equestris
GAAATATTGAAGAAATTGACAATAAAAATTCCATTATTGAAGCCCTAGAATAAATGTCAAGCTATGTGAAGTTTATTAAGGATATACTTAATAAAAAATTTAAGTTTACAGATAATGAGACAGTTGCACGAGTGAGGAGTGTAGAACTATAACTCAATAAAAGCTTCTTGAAAAACTTAAGGATTCTAGTAGATTAATATTCCTTATGTATTGGTGAAAGATTTTTTGAAAAGTTTTCTGTGAGTTGGGAGCTAGTGTTAATCTTATGCCTCTATCAATTTTCAGAAGGTTGGGTTTAGGATAAATTTCAACTACTGCTATAACTCTTTAGTTAGCTAATCGTTCGATTTCCTATCCTAAAAGAGTTATAGAAGATGTTTTGGTAAGGGTTGATAAATTTATCTTTCCTGTGGATTTTATTGTGTTAGATATAGAGGAAGATAAAGAAATTCCTATCATTTTAGGAAGACTATTTCTTACCACTAGAAGAGCTTTGATAGATGTGTAGAAAGGACAATTAATGATGAGAGTTATTGATCAACATGTCACATTTAATATTACAAAGTCAATAAGATATCCAGCAAAAGGAAGAGAGGATGAATGCTTCAAAATGGAAATCAATGACTATTTAAGCAATGAATATTTCACGAACACATTTAAAAAGTAAACTGAAAAAGAAAATTTGGAGTATGAGGATGAGGATATAATTCAAGATGAATCTATGGAAGTGATTAATGAATAATTAGATTATGTTCAGGAATAATTTGAATTGTTAGAGCCTACTAATAATAAGAAAAATTTGATTTAATCGATTGAGAAACCTCATGAACTCGAAATTAATACACTTCCTACACATTTAAAATATATGCTTTTAGGAGATTTATCTAAATTACCTGTTATCGTATCCTCAGATGTAACTGAAGCACAAGAACAAAAGTTGTTGGAAACCTTAAAAAGATATAAGAACGCATTTAGATGGACATTAGTTGATATTAAAGAAATTAGTCAATCAATTTGTATACACAGAATTTTATTTGAAGATCATCATGAACCAAAACTTGATCATCAAATGAGATCAAACCTGATGATGAAAGAAGTTGTTAAGACAGAGATTTTAAAATGGTTAGTTGCGGGAATAGTATATCCTATTTTAGATAGTGTTTGAGTGAGTCCAATACATCATGTTCTAAAGAAAGGATGTGTGACTTTAGTGACAAAAGAGAACAATGAATTAATACCAATAATACAAGTCATTGGATGGTGAATCTGCATAGATTATAGAAAAATAAATTCAGCCATCAGGAAAGATCACTTTCTTTTACCTTTTTTGGAACAGATGTTGGATAAGCTAACTGGGCACAGATATTTTTACTTTGTAGATGGATATACCGACTATCATCAAATATCAATTGCTTTAGAGGATCAAGAGAATACAACATTTGATATTTTTTATGGTAATTTTGCTTTTTGACGAATGCCTTTTGGTTTATGTAACGCACCTGTGACATTTCAAAGATGTATGATATCAATTTTCACTAATTTAATTTATAAAGGGATCGAAGTATTTTTGGTTGATTTTTCTGTGTTTAGAACTTCATTTGAAATATGTTTAAATCATTTGAAGAAAGTTCTTGAATGGCGTGAAAAGACTAATCTAGTATTAAACAGGAAAAAATGTCAATTCTTGGTTGTAGGAGGAATTGTTCTTGGGCATAAAATTTCAAAAAATGTCATAGAAGTAGATTCAACAAAAATTCAAGTATTACCTTACATACCTCCACCTACTACTGTAAGATGAGTTAGGAGCTTTTTAAGACATGCTGGTTTTTACAAGCAATATATAAAGATTTTTCAAAAATTACAAAGCCTTTATGCCATTGAAAAAAGATACAAATTTTGATTTTAATCAAGAGTGCCTTAATGCCTTTGAAACTATAAAAGAAAAATTGATCACTGCTCCTATAATTGTTTCACCTGACTAGGAGAAACTGTTCAAATTAATGTGTGATGCAAGAGATTATGCAATTGAGGTTGTTTTAGGTCAAAGATAAGAAAATTTTTTTTAATTCTTATATTATGCTAGTAAACTCTTATTGATGCTCAAATTAGTTTTACCACTATTGAAAGAGAGTTATTAGCCATTGCTTATGCTTGTGATAAGCTTAGGTCGTATCTAGTTAGAGCTAAATGTTTTGTGCATAGAGACCACTAGGCTATAAAGTATTTGAGGCAAAAGAATGATGTGAAACCAAGATTTATTAGATGGGTATTTTTTATGTAAGAATTTGATATTTTGGTAGTCGATAAGAAAAGGAACTGATAAATAAATTGCTGATCATTTATCTAGACTGGAACAGGAAGAAACATTTGATCTTGAAAAAGAAATTAATGAAATATTTCCTGATGAACAACTTTATTCTGTTAAAGGATGGGAAATATGGTGATATGTTGATATCATAAACTACATTGTTAGTGGTATTTAACCATATAGGTAGACAAAAAAACAAGAGAAGAAGTTTATTCACAATGCAAAATTTTACTTTTGGGATAACCCATATTTTTACAAATAATGTAAATATTTAGTTATGATAAGATGTGTGCCTTATGAAAAAATTGAAGAAATTATCCAAAAGAGTCATGATTCTGAATTTGAAGGTCATTTTGGGATTGATAGAACTTCTCAAAAAATTTTAAAATATGGATTTTATTGGCCTACTCCTTTTAGATATGTTAATATATTTATTAAAACATGTGTTCTGT
>NW_018253375.1:2795-3032 GCF_001263595.1 Phalaenopsis equestris
CAGATGACCCAGCTGCCACACATGGAGATAATATATATATATATATATATATATATTGATGAATGAGTTGCTTATGACTCCTATAAGTTGAAGTAATAAACTAGTACAAACATCAGACAAGAAACTGGGGACTCTTTTTTGGTTCAATATAAGAACCCAAGAACTTTGCCAAAAAGACTACGAACCACCCCCCAAAAGGGAAAAACTACAATGACTCAATAAAGAAAGAAAAGGAAT
>NW_018253376.1:0-380 GCF_001263595.1 Phalaenopsis equestris
AAGCGTTTGGTTTAATGTCGTCAGCCCGAGATTCCCAATCTTATTCTAGATGACCCAACATTAATGTCTTTTTAAAAGCTAGTCATTGACCATTAAAATAAGATTTTAGTATGTGCCCATTTACCTTAAATATTTTTTCAGTCTTGGGGTCTTCAATATTTCTTCAATATTAACTGCCCAATAGGGATAAACTTTTATAACTTTGAATGGTCCTTTCCAACTAGACATCAATTTTTCAGGAAATAATTTCAATCTTATATTATATAATAAAACTTCAAATTCTATTTTTATTATCTTCTTTCATCTTTTCCTAATAAGTCCTCACATTATCATAAGATTCTTTCCTAATTTCCTCAAGCACATTCAATTGCAATAATCTT
>NW_018253377.1:0-867 GCF_001263595.1 Phalaenopsis equestris
CTATTTAAGGAATTATTTATCAATTTCAAATATTTTCTAGTATGATAACACAAGTATACGTATCAGTCAAGTAATATAGGGCTATAATGGAGTCCTAAGTATCGAATCCCACAGGGAAGTTTCAGAATCTTGTAATATTAATTCAATAAACTCTATCTAAACTGTGAAAAACTTAACTAAGAATGAATGTTGAAATTTATGTTTTTAAACTATGTAAATTATAACTACTACTCTTATGTCTAAACTTAAAGTAAGTTATAATATCTCTAAACTAAGTTTTATGAACAAGAGTTCAAATTTTAGAAAGTATCATTCCCCTTGCACTGAGATTATAATCAGTGGATAATTCAAATTGTTATAAATTTAAATATTATATTTTGTCAAATAGGAGCATACCTATTATTTACCCTCTTTCAAGTGCATAACGAACAATGGCTAATCCAAAGTCAAGTTCCCAAATCCTTAGTTAGGCTGAGAAGATACTAGCTCTCACTCTAGAGTTTCCACTATCCCTCCGCCTGGAGGCTAACATCTAGCCTAAGGTTTCCAACTTCTGGATAAAATTGGAGGTTCTAGCCTGTCACTTTAGAATCACCAATTTAAGCCCATCAAAACTTAATTCTCTATTTATTTGCACTTAACCACATGGACTACATTTTCATCAAAGATCAAATGTTATTTTTACTTAGTTGAGGAAAGCATGGCCCTTTCAAATCAATATGCTTCACAATAGATTTTAACTTAAGAATTGGACATATTGATTAAGTAAATGAAGTTCAAAGTTTGAATCATCACAATTATGAAATTAAAGCACTAATAAAAAATTTCAATTCTTCACAAGATTATTTCTCATGGCAGGGAGAAAGA
>NW_018253378.1:0-1808 GCF_001263595.1 Phalaenopsis equestris
ACCTTTGTTAGGTCTCCTCTATCTCTATCTCCCTCCCTCTTACTCTCCCTTTATCTTCCTATCTCTCTCCTCGCTCTCTCTCTTACTGTCGCACTTATTCTCTTGCTCTATATCCATCACACCCTCTAGTTTATATCTCACTCAATCTCTCTAGCCATTTTTCCCTCACTCTGTCTCTCTCTATCACTCCCTCTCTTATTATCATTCCTACCTCTCTCTAGTTCTTTCTCTCACTCTCTATTGTAATATCTCTCCCTTTCTTTTTCTCTTTCTCTCCCTCTATCTTCCCTCTCTTATTTTCCCTCACTCACTCTTTGTCTTGCTCTCATTTTATATTTCTTCTCCCACTCTTCCCTTTTTCTTATCTCTTCTCATCCCTCCCACCTCTCTCCCTCTCCCTTTGTCCCTCTCCTTCCCACTCTACCCAACTCTTTCTACCCCTCCCTCCCTTCTTTTGTCTCTTTCTCTCTTTTTTCTCTCTTTCTCTCTCCATCTCTCCCTCCATCCTTCTCTCCCTCCCTCTCTCTTCTATCCCTCCCTCCCTCTTCTCTCCCTCCATCCCTCACATTTTTCTCTCTCTATCATGCTTTTTTTTATCTCTCTTCTCTCGCTATCTTTCCTATCTTTGTCTATCTCTTTATTTTGCTCATATCTTTCTTATTTACACTCTCTCTTTGTCACACTCATTCTCACTCCACTTTATCTCTCTACCTTTGTTAGGTCTCCTCTATCTCTATCTCCCTCTCTATTGCTCTCCCTTTATCTTCCTATCTCTCTCCCTCGCTCTCTCTCTTACTGTCCCACTTATTCTCTTGCTCTATATCCATCACACCCTCTAGTTTTATATCTCACTCAATCTCTCTAGCCATTTTTCCCTCACTTTATCTCTCTCTATCACTCCCTCTCTTATTATCATTCCTACCTCTCTCTAGTTCTTTCTCTCACTCTCTATTGTAATATCTCTCCCTTTCTTTTTCTCTTTCTCTCCCTCTATCTTCCCTCTCTTATTTTCCCTCACTCACTCTTTGTCTTGCTCTCATTTTATATTTCTTCTCCCACTCTTCCCTTTTTCTTATCTCTTCTCATCCCTCCCACCTCTCTCCCTCTCCCTTTTTCCCTCTCCTTCCCACTCTACCCAACTCTTTCTACCCCTCCCTCCCTTCTTTTGTCTCTTTCTCTCTTTTTTCTCTCTTTCTCTCTCCATCTCTCCCTCCATCCTTCTCTCCCTCCCTCTCTCTTCTATCCCTCCCTCCCTCTTCTCTCCCTCCATCCCTCACATTTTTCTCTCTCCCTATCTTGCTCTCATTTTATATCATGCTTTTTTATATCTCTCTTCTCTCGCTATCTTTCCTATCTTTGTCTATCTCTTTATTTTGCTCATATCTTTCTTATTTACACTCTCTAGCTCCTTTTATCTCTCCCTTTCTCACTCACTAAACCATTCTCTCACCCTCTCTTCCCTATCACAATCACTTACTCCCCTCTCTCTCGCCCGCTCCTCCCTTTCTTCCTTGTTCTCTTCTCTCTCCCATAATTATTTTGTCTTTCTCTTCCACTCCTCACTCTCTGTATTACTCTTGATCTCCCTCCCTTCTCTCAATTATCATACTCTCCCTCTCTCTCCCTCTCTATTAGTCCTCTCCCTATCTTTTCTTTCTACCTCCCTCACCATTCCTCTCGATCTCTCTTTGCTTCTCTTCATCTCTCCTTCTTTCTAGCGTTCTCACTCACCCTCTAGCTTTACCTCCCTCTCACTCACTCTCTCTTCCCCCTCACTATTTCTTTCTCAATCTCTCTATCACTCTCCC
>NW_018253378.1:2937-4068 GCF_001263595.1 Phalaenopsis equestris
TCTCTCTCCATTTCTTATTCTGGAGCAACAACAAGAGAGAGGATGAGAGAGAAATATAGAGAAAAGGCAGAGTGAGGAAAGAAAGTGCAAGGGTGAGTGAGTGAGATAAGGAAGGAGAGAAAGAAAATAGTGAGAGGGAGAGAAAGAGAGAGAGGGAGGGAGGGAAGTTAGAGAGATCAGAAGATACAATGATAGAGTATCGAGAGGGTTAAGTAGAGAAAGGGAGGGAGTAAACGTGAGTGAAATTGAAGAGAGAGAGAGTGAGTGAGAAGAGAAGAAAAGTGAGAGAAATAGAGATAAAAGAAAGTGCGGAGGAAGAGTGAGGAAGAGAGATGGAGTTTAAGAGAGTGCAAGAGAGGGAGCCTCAGGAGAGAGAGATAGAGGGATAGAAAGAGTGATAGAGGAGGTTGTAACATAAGATAGTAAGAGAGATATGATAAAGAGAGAGAAAGGGTGGGAGTGAGAGATTTTTAAAAAGAGTGACCGAAAGTGAGAGAGAGAGTGAGAGAAGAGAGAGTGAAGGAAGAGCAAGAGAGAATGAGCTTGAGGAAAAGAAAGTCGGAGAAGAAGAGAAATTTTGGGAGAAAAGGGATGAGATGGAGAGAGAGGGAAAGGAAAAGAGTGAGAGAGAGAAGGTGAGAGGGAGTGTGTGATGATAGAGAGAGTGAGAGAGGGAGAAACGTGAGTAAGAAAGATAGAGTGAGGAAGAGGGTAAGAGTGAGAGAAAAATGCAATAAAGAGGAGAAATAGAGGGAGAGAGAGAAGAGAGAGGGAGCCTCAGGAGAGAGAGATAGGGGGATAGAAAGAGTGATAGAGGAGGTTGTAACATAAGATATTAAGAGAGATATGATAAAGAGAGAGAAAGGGTGGGAGTGAGAGATTTTTAAAGATTTTTAAAAAGAGTGACCGAAATGACCGAAAGTGAGAGAGAGAGAGAGAGAGAAGAGAGAGTGAAGGAAGATCAAGAGAGAATGAGCTTGAGGAAAAGGAAGTCGGAGAAGAAGAGAAATTTTGGGAGAAAGGGGATGAGATGGAGAGAGAGGGGGAGGAAAAGAGGGAGAGAGAGAGAAGGTGAGAGGGAGTTTGTGATGATAGAGAGAGTGAGAGAGGGAGAAACGTGAGTAAGAAAGA
>NW_018253378.1:4945-6073 GCF_001263595.1 Phalaenopsis equestris
GAGAGAGAGAGAGAGAAAGTGTAAAGAGGTTTGAGATTGACAGAAAGAGGGAGGTGAAGGGAGGATGATCAAGAATGAAATTAAAGAAAAAAATAGAGTGAACGAGTAAGGGAGAGAGAGACCAAGAGAAAAATAAAGAGAGAAGAGATAGAGGGAAAAATAGAGGGAGAAGAAATGGAGTGAGAGTGAGAGTTAAATTAAAGAGATATAGAGAGAGCGTGAAAGAAATAGAAGGAGAAGAGGAGGAAAGAGAGAGAAAGAGAGAGTGAGAAATACTGTAAATGTGTGAAAGATAAGGAGAGAGGGAGGGATGGGAGAAGGAGGAAAAAGCAGTGTGAGATGCGTGAAAGAAAGTGAGAGGAGAGAAGAGAGTGATTATGAGAGAGGGGATATCGTCAGAGAGAGAAGAGAGCAATATTAGAAATGAAATAAGTCTCACTTCTGCTTTCTTTTGCTCTATCTATCGATCTTCATCCCTCTCTTTTCCATTCCCTACATCTTCACCTCGTTCTCGCTCTATCCACCTTCAATTCCATCTATTTCTCTTCTTATATCTCATCTTACATCTCTCTCTCTCTCCCTCCTTCCTTTTCTCTCTGTTGCTTCCTCACTTGTCTATCTCTCTTCTTTCTCTCTCCCTTCCACTATCTCTCCCATTCCTGCCCCCCACTCTCTCCTTCTCCCCCTTCTCTTTATCTAGGTCCCTCTTTTGTCCCTCTCTCCTCACACATTTATCTTACTCTCTGTTTTATCTAATTCTCTCTTGCCTTACCTTGCTCTCAATCCCTTTCTTTGTCTCTCCCTCTCTTGGCCTATCTTGCTCTCAATCCCTTTCACTCTCTCCCTCTCTCTCGCACTTACGCTCTCCCTCCCACTATCCCATTCTCACCCTCTCTCACTCTCGCTTCCTCACTCTTTTGCCCTCTTTCTCTCTATATATTTCATTTCTCCCTCCATATCTCTATAGTCATTTCTCACTCTAGTGAGATCTCTCTTCTTTTATACTCTCTTTATTACCTCGCTCCTTCCTCTTTCTCCCTCTCTCACTTCTTCTCACTCTTCCTCAATCTCACACTCCCTCTCTCTCCAATTTTTTCTCCCTTTCTTTTACTCTCTTTTTTTTACCCA
>NW_018253378.1:6201-6884 GCF_001263595.1 Phalaenopsis equestris
CTCCCTCTCTCCCTTCCCCTTCTTCTCTCTCCCTTCTCTCACATTATCTTTTTTTTACTCTCTCTACTCCTGAATCTTCTCTTGCTTCTCTCTCTTCCCTCACTCCCTTTATTTCTCTAAGCTCTTACTCTCACTCTTCATGTTTTCTCCATCCCTTTCTTTTAGTTTATTTTACTTCTCTCTCACTCTCTCTTTTGGCCTCTTTTCTCACGCTCTCACTATTTATATCAATCTCTTACTCTCAGCCTTCTTTTTCTCTCTCTTTATTTTTGACTACCTCACCCTCTCTCTCCCTCTCTTAATCTCTGTCACTCTATCTAACTTCTCTCTTTTACTCCTACTCTCACTTTATCTTTCTCACATTCTCCATCATTTGCACTCTCTCTCTCTCTTTAACTCCATCACTCTTTCTCTCTCACTTTCACCATTCCTCTCTGGCATGCCATCTTTTGCCTCTATCTTTTCATTCTTTTAATCTATTTGTTTGTTCCCCTTTACTCTCTGGCATGCCATCTGTCACTCTATATCATTCTATCTTTCACTCCATCCCTCTCCCTCTCCAACTTTATCTCCATTTCTCTCTCTATCTCTTCTCTTTCTACTTCTCACTAGCTCTCTCTTCCACACTATCACTCTCTATCTCTCCCATTTTCTTTTGCTTTCTTTACCTCTCTTACTTTCTT
>NW_018253378.1:7798-8930 GCF_001263595.1 Phalaenopsis equestris
CCCCATTCCAACCCTCAAAAACTCCCACCCCACGTCCCTCTTTCTCTCCCTCTTGATCTCCCCTCTCTCTATATCTTCCCTCTTTTTTCTCACTTTCTTCTCTCAAAGCTTTATTTGTCTCTCCCTCACACTCTCTTCCGCTTTCACTTCTCTCTCCTCTAATTTTCCTCTTTCTCTCCCACTCTTTCTCATTCTCTCTTTACCTCCATTTGTCTCTCTCTCACTCTCCCTCGATCTCTCTCTCGTATTCTCGTCTCTTTATCTCTCCCTACCTCCCTCCCCCACTTGGCCTATTCATCACCCACAATCTTTCACTCTCAGCCTCTTATCACCATCTTCCTAGCTCTCTCACACCTTATTGCTATCCCTTTCTTCTAATCTTCTAAACTCTCTCCCTATCTCTTATGCTTTCTCTCTCTCTTTCTTATTTACTTTTACTCCATTTCATGCTCTCTCTCTCTCACTCACTTACTCTTCTTCACTCTCTCTCACTTGCTGTCATCTCTCCCACCCCTCTCTCTCGCACTTTCTACCGATCTCTCTATGTTTTAAGCCACTCTTCACCTCTTTCTCCCTCACTCACACACACACTCTCTCCATCTCCTTATTTCTCTCTCTCCCTCTCTCACACACGCTCTCTCTCCCTCCCTCAATCTCTCTTGCTCACCCTCTCTCTCCCCAACTCTCTTTATCCCTCTTTGATGTAGACTATCTTTTCTCTCTATCCCTCACTCTATCCCTCACTCTATCCTCATCTCCCCTCTCCCTTTTTCTCCTTACTCTATCTCTCTCCCTTCATCTCTACACCTCCCTCTTTGTGTCTCTCTCACCGCTTGACCACTCTATCTTTCTCACTTTCTCTCTTTCTCTTTTATAATCTCCCTCTTAATCTTCTCTCTATCAGTCATCTCTCTCTCTCCACTCTCTTCCCCTCCCTCCCTCCCTCACTTCCTCTCTTTGTGTCTTACTTTCCTTCCCTCCCTATCTATTTGCCTCTCGCTTGCTCTTTTTCTCTATCATTCTCTCCCTCTTATTATCTCTCTTACTCTATCAACTTTCTCTCTCACTTTGCATGCTCTCTTTTCCACTCCCTATCTCTTTTTCATTCCAACCCTCAAAAACTCCCTACCTA
>NW_018253378.1:9958-10369 GCF_001263595.1 Phalaenopsis equestris
CACACTCTCTCTCTCCCACTCTCTTTCATTCTGTCTGACCCTACCTCTTTTTTATCTATCTGAACCTTTCTCTTTTCCCATCTCTGCCTTGCCTCTCTACACATCTCTCTCTTTTTTTCCCTCCCTTTATCTCTCCCCAACTCTTTTCCTCTCTCATCTCTATCTCCGTCTCTCGAACTCCATATCTCTATTTCTCTCACTTGCTTGTTCATTCTATCTCTTTCACATTCTCTCTCCTTCACTCTCTTTCTCTCTCTGTTGCTTCTGTCTTTATTAATCATCTCCCTCTCACTCTAACTCGCTTCACTCTCCTTCTCTCCTTCAATTCCATTATTTCTTTATTTTCACTCTCCCTCCCTCCCTCCCACAATCCCACTCTCTCTATCCCACTCTCCCTCCCTCCTTCAATTC
>NW_018253378.1:11335-13200 GCF_001263595.1 Phalaenopsis equestris
CTCTCTCTTACCGGGCTCTACCTTTCCATAGCTCCATCTCCCACTTTATATATCCCTCAATCTCTCCATCTCATCCTACTCTCTTGCCCACCTTCCCACTCTCTCTGTCTTTCTCTCTCACATCTTACAGCTATTACTCTCTCCTTCTCTCTCCTTTTCTGTCTCCCGCTCACTGATCCATTCTCTAAAGCTCTCTATCACTTACCTCATTGTCCGCTCCCTCACTCGCTCTCGCTCTGTCACATCTCTCCCACCCCATCTCTCTCTCACCTGCTCTCCCTCACTCGCTCCCGCTCTCTCTCATCTCTTCCACCCCATCTCTCTCCACTCTATACTGATCTCTCTCCCTTCTATTCCAACTCTCTTTACCTTCACTTCTTTATCCAGCTCTCCCACTCCCTCTCACTCCCTCCCACTCTCCCTCCATCACGGTTGTTCAATCTCTCTCTCCCATCACTCCTTTCTCCCTCTCCGACCCTCCGTCTCATTTTTTCCTCTCCATACGTATCTTATTTTCTCTCTATCACTCACTCTCTCCATCTCTCTCCTACCTCTTGATATATCACTCTCCCTTTTTCTCCCTCTTAATCTCTCTCTGTTCTTTTTTACCTCTTATATTCTATCTCCTCTCTCCCTCTCTCCACATCATTCTCTTTGTCTCTTTTATTCTCTCTCTATCCCTCACTCGCTCCATCTCTCCCTTACCTCTCGATATATCACTCTCCCTTTTTCTCCCTCTCTTAATCTCTCTCTTTTTTTTTACCTCTTATATTCTCTTTCTCCTCTCTCCCTCTCTCAACATCATTCTCTTTGTCTCTTTCACTTTCTTTCTCAATCTATCTCTCTCACTCTTTCTTCTATTCTTTCTTGTTGTCTCTCTTATGTCTATTACTAGTCTTCTCTCTCTTTATCTTACTTTTCTCACTCTCCCTCCATCCATCCATTATCACCTCTCTCTCAAGCTTATTCTCTATCACTACGCTCTGATTCTCTCACACTCTCCTTTTCTCTCTCCCTCTGTTTCTATCTCTCTCTCTCTCTGTCTTTCTTCATCTTTTTGTCTTGCTCTCACTCTCCCGAGCTCCCTCATTCTCTACATCTCACTCTCACTCTCTTGTTCCCTCTCCTTCCCTCTCTCCTTCCCCCTTACCTCTTCGACCTTCCCTATCACTCGCTCACTCTCCCCCTCTCTCGCTCTGCCTTTCATCTCTCTCTTTCTATTCAATCTCTTCTCTATCTTTCCCTCTTTCTCCCACTCTCTGTACTCACTCTCTCCCTACTCTCTCATCTCTCTATTGTCTCTATATATTTACCTCCCTCTCTTTCTCTCTCTAAATTCTTTCTATTTTAAAAATTTTTCTATCTCTTGCTCTCTCCCACTCTCTCTCACTATTAATCTCTCACTTTTACTCTCTATATCCCCATCTTTCTTTCGTTCTTTCTCTTTGACCCTTTTTCAATCTCCGGCTTCCTCTCTAATTTCTCTCTTACTTTCTTTCTCTTAACCTCCTTATTTGTTTCTCTATCCATCCCTAATTACCTCTTTGTCTTCTCTCTCTCCCTGACTCTCTTTTTCACTCTCATTCCTGCTCTCCTCCCTCCTTCCCTTTCTATCTCACTTGCTCTCACCCACACACTCTCTAACTTATTAACATTTTTCCTCTCTCTTAAGTGTGCTCCCAGCCACTCTATCCTCCTCTCTATCATTTATTTGCTAACAATTGTTTGACTCTCCCTCTCTCACTCTCCATTGCTCTCTTTTTATCTCTCTCTCTCTCTCTTGCCCTCTCTTTCCTCTCATTTTTGCTCTCTCTTCTTAGAGTATATTTGTCCGTATTCTCTTCTCTTCATACACCTTGATGCCC
>NW_018253379.1:0-529 GCF_001263595.1 Phalaenopsis equestris
GTTGAGAGCTATGGTAGAGGCTATTTCAGAGGGGATTTGATGGGGGTTTAGCTTCCTTCACTAATGTCAAGGTGTAGAGCCAATTTATTTGAAGTTTGGTGCTGTGTAGGCTCGGATTGACGTTTGTCCTGGTTTCGGGCAGGAATTCAAACACAAAATTGGATTTCTGTGGTGGAATTGGGAGAGGGAAATGGATTGGAATGTGCTAAGGAACTCTTAGAGAAGCTCTCTGAGTAATTTGGGAGGCCATGGTGAAAAAATTTTCTTACCCCACAATTCATGGGCGTGGGGGGCATTTTATAGAAATTGGCCAAGGGGAAGCATAGCTGGCCAATTGAGGGGTTAGCCCCACTGCTTAGGTGTTAAGCAGAGGAGCTGTCAGCTCAATTTGGGCTGAGGTGGCTTCTTGGCATGAATTTGGGTATTGGCTATGTGGGGGCTCACGGTTTTGGGCTTTAGCTTGGGTTAAAGTGGTTAACCAAGGGTTGGGTCATGGTTAAATCTTATAATGAGCAGTAAAAATGACACC
>NW_018253379.1:1379-1640 GCF_001263595.1 Phalaenopsis equestris
AAATGACCTTATAAAGGATTTTAAACAAAAATTGGATGCCAATTTGAGGTCTAAGGCATTCAATTGTTGAGATTTGAGGTGTTAGGCAATATTGAGGCTAATTTGGGGTTTTGGTCAACGATGGTCAAATTGATAAAATTGGACCATGGTGTAGTTGTACAAAATGAAATTGGGAATATTTTGGATTTATTGGGATTTATTGGGAATTTTTGGAATTTTTTGATTTTTGGGCCATGGAGGGGCATTTTGGTAATTTGGCCA
>NW_018253379.1:1984-11169 GCF_001263595.1 Phalaenopsis equestris
AAGGCCAAGTAGCTCTATAGGAACTCTTCTTGAGCTTCCCCCATAATGATCTTACCTACTAAATATTAGAGGTTAGGACCAATATGTGGAACTTCAAGTTGAGTAAAGAGAAGAGTTTTGAGTTTCTAATGGTGAGGGTACCTTTTCTAGTTTTCTAAGACTAGTCAGTAGGAAAGTCTTATGGCTGGACCTAGGCGACTAAAGAGGAAAACTAGACCTGAACCAAAAGTGAGGTCAACATACATTTTCTAAACTTGTATTTGAGTATTAGTATCCTTACTAATGAAGTTCTCATGAAGTTCTTTTTTTATATGGATTTCTAAGTGACTTTAATATGATTAATTACAATTCTTCTTGAAATGAATAAAGAATCAAAAATCTTAGACTAGACTACTAGATGTTCTTAAGCTTTTAATTTTGACTTCAGCGGTTAAAAATTTTTCTTAAGTTGTACTATTATATTTAGTAGACCAAATTATAAAAATTTAGAAGTTAAACTCTCTAACATTAGTCATAACTTTTTTGTAGTAAATGTGTTACTTGAGGACAAGTAACAGTTAAGTTTGGGGGATTTTAATACACCTAAAAAAGGTTTAATTTTCATATTCTTTTAATACCTATATTTGGTGATTTTCAATGATATTGCAGTTTAAAAGAAGTTATTTTATATATTTTTCATTTTAGGTATAGATAATGGAGTTTTAGAGAAAAATTAGAAAAAACGGTGCAATTTGGAGCACCAACGAGCAAGAAAGAAAATTATGTCCTAGTACATTTCGATATGTCTTTCTATGCTTAATATATTTTACACTTCTCACACCTTTTTGAATGAAATTATAATTTAAATAAAGGTTGTTTTTATGCTTATTTTGCAGGTCTATTTGTTAGGAGCACAACGTAGGTTAAACAGGGCGAAATGGAGCTAAAATAGAGCCAAATGACCCAAAATGGTGGAGTTGTGCAGGGTGGGCGCCGACGGTGCCAGAACTGGCGCCGACAGCGCCATAGTGCAAAAAGCAATGCCAAAAAAATGTCAGCAGTCCCCAAAATGGCGCCGACAATGACCGAGATGGTTGGATGTGATCTTGAGTGAATTTCTAAAGATTCAATGTATTTGGACACTTTTTGGAAGATTGCTTCAGACATCTCTTAGGAAATTTGTCTCTACACTAATAGAGTGCTTATATGTCAGAAAAGGTGGTGTGTGTGAGTGAAAAAATGTGGAGAATGTTTGGAGATTTTAGAATAGGAGTAGAAATTTCGATTTCTTCCTTTTTGGAGAGATTGGTGAGGGGATTTTGAGAGAATATGTAAGGAGATTTTCTAGCATTGCATGGATCAGCGAGAGACTTTGTGGAAGAGATTTTCATCTTTCTTTCAAGAGGAAAAAGCTAAGTATTGTGTTCTTCATTATTTTATGATTTTGTAAACACTTATCTAGTGGATTTGCTTTGATTCAATGAAGTTTTTCATTATGTTATCTTCATGCTTTGTGATGTGTTTCTCTTACTCTTTCTATTTTTTTGGAAATAGTGGCATGAGAAGATTATATCATTATTTTCCTTTTAATTTTCTTTTGCAAGGAGTAGGACTCATGTTTAGGATATTGAGATGCATGCAAGAAAAAGTTTTAATTATAAATTGTGATTGTTTTTCAACTCTGCTCTTAATTTACTTTTCGATCTGACCAATTGATATGTTAAAATATGTTGTGAAACATATGATCTGGGAAATGCAGTATGAGTTCTACAACAAAGTGAGAATCATATTTAAGTCCTTGAAGGAGTATTTTGTTCATGAGATTAAGTGAAAATAAATAGGGAGATATACTTTGTTAGGTGTAGAATTGGAGATTTCTAGACTCACAGACTAAAAATACTCAACTTGATCTTAGTGTTTAAAAATTAAAGCAAGAGTTAGCCTTCAAGGGAAGGGAAGTGGGAGTTCTGAAGTGGGAGCCAGTATTCTCCTAGCCTGACCACAGATTTAGGGACTAAACCTAGGATTAGCCATTGATTTTCTATGCACTCTATCAAGGTAGAGAATTATAATTGCTCCTATTTGGCACAATACATATTATAAACATTTATCTCATCTCATTTCACCAGAGAATAATAATTTGTAACACCTTAAAGTTCTCTAAACCAACTCATTCAGGAAGGGTTATCTTTTAGAATTAATATTTACATTTAGGAATAGTTACTATCCTTACATTTAACATTCTTATTTAGGAGTAGATGCTAGATAAAACACCATTTTAATCGACATTCCAAACTAAGGACTAATATTTGTAGACTGAAATTTGACTAAGTACATCTTTTCTTGCTTCCTCATGGGATCATTATTAGGGCCTTAATCAGAAAGTCCTATATTACTTGAAACGATACGTGCACTTGTGTAGAACCCATAGTGTCTGAACTATTTGCTATATTTTATAACATTTCAATTTTGCACATCAACTACTTAATATAAATTGGGTCAAGTTAGTGCCTATATTTTGAAAACTAAATTACTGCATAATTTCAGGACTGGTCATGTTTTTCGCACTGTACCAAGGATTTAAACTGACATAAAACACACAGAAAAATAACACGTGCTAGGGGCGCATCAGTATGGCGACTTTGGGTACCCACAACCTCTTTCTCGACAATGATGTCTTGAGACTGGGTATCTCAACAGAGGCATTGACATGTCGGAGAGAAGTGTGCTCCCCTCGATATGAAACAAACACAATACCAGGTAATTTCTCCATCTTTTCCCTGTTCGAGGCTTTCTTATGGGTAACAATCAGTTGAATCCTTGGACCTAGACGTGACTTAACTGGTCGACATCTTGCAGAACTTGGAACGACAGAGGTAACAAAATCTGTAGTTGTAACAGTAGTATCAACTCAGCCTCATCAATTCGGCTTCCTAGACAGAGTCTGACGGGAATACAGGCTAGGAAAGCTTCAGCTGACTTGTGAGACCGTCAGGCATTTTTTACATCCTTTAGAATTTCTCTCTTCATTTAAGGGGATACTGCACATTCCACGTCGGTTATTTCTCTATGATCGAGTCAACGGTGTAGAGTTTGAACTCGAACCAATCTCAAACATTGACGGAGGGATGGTAAATTCCTTAGTTTCAACTTTTACGATCATAATCTCCTTTCTTTTAGCAGAACAGGGAACAAAAGACTTGACAGGTGCCGGGGGAGTAGTAGTTTTCACCTTCTTGCAAGAAGGGAGTTCTTGCGGATAGTTTAGGTTAAATTCAATAATGGGCTCCTGAACGTCCGGAGTGGCGACCTTCACTACAATGAATGAGGCCTTTCCGAGTATGAATTCAAGTTAATCAAATTCTGTCCCAAACTTGATGGTGGGAACGACACTGCGAGCGTTGTGTCTTGTTGGCAAATTGCAGGAAAAGTTGAGCGTTTGGAATGTCATTGTAGCAGCTTCAAAAAGAAAGTTCTAGGGTTAGTTAATTGGCTAATTCCGTGTAATGCTAGTGCAAACACTAAAAATTAACAAAGGCTGATCCATGGACAGGACAAATTTTTATTTTATTATTTAGTTTGTAAGTGTTTTAAATTTAGTAAAAATAATTTGAAAGTAGAAAGATTTACTTAATTAAATAGGAAATAGCAGGTGCAGCACCACACAACTTGATTTAATTTGCAAAATAGCAAATCAGGCTTGTAAGGGAAAGTGAAGTTTAGGACCCAGTGCGGAACCAACTTTACAAACCCACAATGCCCATGCAAAATTAGACCACAAACACACCTATTGGGGGACCAACCCCACACAAAGATTAAAAGGTCCTTAAAGGCCTTCTGAATCTTCCTGTTCAAAGGTAATTGAACAGACGGTCCTGAGTCCAAAAGAGTTGACCGTACTTACCCAAGAAAGAAATGGGTGAAGCATGACAACGGAAGAAGGGAAATTTGGTTCATGAGGGACATGAACACATTATCGATATATGAAGATAATATTCCCTAATTAATATGGAGAGAGAAGCAGTTCCCTAGCGGAGTCGCCAGAAGTTGTCGGCACTATTTTGGTTGGGGGGTTGTTGAGTTGTCAGCTGCTAGGAAGGATATCTTAACACTCGTTTTAATTTAATTTAATACATACATAATTTAGATTAAAATATTATTTTAATTTTTTGAAAATATAAAACTGCATCGATCTCATATCTCTAGTTGTTTATAAATACCGTAAGTAGTGCACCTATCCCGAGAGGTAAATACATTACTTACTGGTGAAAGCTCGATTAAATAAATTAAATATTATATGACATCCGTTTAAGTCTATGAGACCATTTTGTTTATAAGCCAATAATTTCCTTTATTTATTATGAAGAATTAAATAAGGTTTATATTAAATTAGGTTCGAAAATGCTTCCTATAAGGGAAAGCCCCTATAGTTAAGTACATCTTAGATAACCGATATCACCAAAAAAATCTTTTGATAAAAATCAGGAGATATTATCTTCAAAGAGGTCAAAGGATTAGGACTTTTCATCAAAATCATACAAAGAATTGTGAAAGGGGAATGACTCAAATTTGGAACATTTATTGTGGAATCCAAAGGAAGAAGAACTAGGGGATGTCACAGATCTGGAGGATAACCTCGATGATTTCTCAAGCTATCTTATGGTTTTGCTTTAATTTTGGAGAGAGATTATTTATTTATTTCATCCTACAAATTTTATTAATCAAGCCTAATATTTGTGTGAAATGATCACACAATCAGCCTGCAACATGTGAGTATTTAGGTCGTGACAGGCGGCAATCTCAAAATCCTAAGGCAAGTTAGGGCTTAAATTGTATAGCAGAGCTATACAAAGACCTAAAGATAAATTGATGATTTATGTTGCATAATAAAACACCCTTAAATTCCTATAATTTTTTATTTAATTTTAAGGAGAGACGTGTTGTTGTAGTCCTTTTGCTGTTGAAGATGGTCGTGTTGCCCACAATGCTAGCACCAAGTTTCTCGTCGTAGCAAGTTTAAGTTTTCTATTGTGTCAAGTTATGATGTCAAATTAAATGTCCCTAGAGTTACGGTTCTTTAAATATTATGGGGCATATTAAAGTTGATTGGAGCAACACTGATTAGGATCCTACGGTTCCCTCGTTCCAATACCACTATTTTCCTTCAGATTCACTTAGTCCAAATGAATTTACTAAACTCCACTTAATGAGTTCCATAATTTCATTTAGACCGTGGGCAAGGGATTCCCAATCATTCGATAGAGACGTCTTAATTTAGTCACAATTATTGCATTATGATGTTTGTGATTAAATTTTGAGTTATCTTATATTTTGAATGTTGTGGCGGTTCCTTTGGTCAGTTACCTCCTTCATTATAATTTTTTTTAATTTTTTTTTTGCGGCCATCCTAGCAGTTTTGGTTTTCATGCAGGGTGACATCGTTGTTTAAAATGCAAGCTCGTAAGAAAGAAATAAAAGGAGCAATAATGAAAATATGAGAAAAGAATGTTCTGTAAACTATAAAAGCGTACTGGCAAGTCTTCTCGTTCCTCCACCTGAAAGTTCAATACTTGCAAGACATGTATATATATTTTGTAGGAACTAAAGTATTCTTATGTTGAAAGTAGAAAATATAAGTTTGAGGTATGTCTACCAGATCCTATGTTATATCTTGGTGTATCTAAATTTTGAGGATTATTCTATTAAGAAAATTTTAATAAGCTCACAAATTCTTCAAGATTTCCAAAGGATCATGAAGAAGTTTTAATACCTTAGACATTTCATGGTCCTTGGAATTATCATGAGTTCATTTTGGTCTTATTGTGTTTGTTATATAGTTCATTTTTGTCTTATTGTGTTAATACCTCATGCTCAGTGAATTTTGTTGTTTTGATTATCCCTTAAGTAGGGTAATTATCACTTGATGTCTCATTTATGAGTTATATAGGTAAAGGCCCTTAAGGGCAACTTGACTTAATTAATTAATTTGATTTTTAAAGAATGGGCTTGTAATGTTCTGAAAGGTGTTAAATTAATTATAAGTTATTTTCTAAACCTCATCAGATAAAATTTTGATTAAGTTTAATTCACTACTAAGCCCTAAAGATTTAATGGGTAGATTTATAATTAAAAATAAAAGGTTTTGAATAGTTGTGCTCCCAATCATGAACTATAAATTATATTGAAACCACCAACTAGGGTTCAAAGTTAGTGAATTATGATCTTCCAAATCAAACCCCTCACCTTAGTATCTTATTTAAATATTCTTCCAATTTTCATTAATTTGAAAATTTTTGAATTTAACCTTTAAGAAATTGAAAGTGAGGTTGGTTTCTACCACTTATCCCTTTCCATGTTTCAATCATGAAGACAAGCTATTTTAAGATCATTTATTACCCATTTACCCTCTGAATTAGGCCTGAATATTAATTAAGCTCTAAATTTCAAAATTACACTTTTGCCCCTAGGGCCTTAACACCCTATAATTCATTAAATTAATTCAAATGACTTGAAAATTTTATGTTACCCCACTTATGGGTTCATTAAAATATCAGAGGAGAAAATGTGATTTTTTTGAATTTATTTAATTTTTATAATTATTTATAATGCAAAAATAGGAATTTTTAATGAAAATTTAATAACTCAATCAAAATAAAACTTCTATCCTTAAGAAAATTATTAGAGGTTCAACTAGGTCAGAGGACCATTTAGATCAATTTTCATGATTTTTAGATATTTAATTTAATAATTAAAATTATTTATTGGTTTTGAGTATTAATTAAATATAAAAGAAAATTTAAATTAAAGTTAAAATTTTATATTTTTATTAAATCTCTTTGAGTCTAGAGAACCCAAAAAAACTAATTTCATATTTTTTTATTTAAATTTTAATTATTTATGTTATTTTAATGAGAAATTAAAGAAAATTTATTTTTTAAGCATTTAAAATTAGTATTCTGACTTAAAAATATTAGGAAAATTATTTTAATTTATCCCAAGTGATCAAGAAGCCAAAATGTGACGTTTTAGTGTGTTTTTCACTTTTTGCAATTTTTATGATTTTTTAATTAATTTTTTATTATTTAAATGCTAAAAATTAGCTTAAATATGAAGAATTTATTTTAAATTAAATTTTATTTTTCGTAGGTTCCTCTAGTCATAAGAAGCTCCCAAAACCAATTTTGGAATTTTTTTGAGTTGTATTTTAATTATTATAATTATTTTAATGACAAAAATGTAATTTCACTTGATTAGGAAAAAAATATGATTTCTTTTAATTAATCCATATGAATGGTAAAATTAACTCCAATTTAGTTGAAATTTTTATGGGGAGCTCCCCTAACATTAAACTACAATGTAGAATAGTTTTTATGCAATTTGCATTCTTAATTAATCCAAACTAATTTTCTTTTCATTCTTAGAGTTGATGAGAATTTGGGTTTTTTTTAATGAGTTAATTAAGTTTATATTTTTCTTAAAATCCTCTGACCCCAGTGAACCTGCCAAAATAAATTTTGTATTTTTTTCTGATGAGTATTTTAATTATTATAATTTTTGTATCAAAACAAGGGTCATTAACTTGAAAATTAGATATCTCTAGTTAGAGATGCCCACTGACCATGGACAAATCAAGGGAGATACCTAATAATAGAGACATCAAAAGCCCCAAGGTGTCATGCCATGGTGAAATGTCTATGCAAATAGAGAATCTAAATAATAAAAAAACCCTTTAATTAATTAAAAATAATACATACATCAAAAATTATGAGTCAATCCATATTGTTCTCCTCTATTCACTGAGCAAGTGAGTATTTTTATTTTATTTTTATGATTTTTCTACACAAAGTTATGGATTTTTAAAGTTCTAGCTATTTATTTAAATTAAGAATATCCTTATTTTTCTATTTAAGTGATGCGGCACCACCTCAACCTAGGCAGATTCAAAGCTCCACAAGGCGTCTTCTGGTTCGGCGCCGCCCTCTAACTCAGCCGCCACACGTCCGCTGTTCCGCTCCATCTCCTCGTTCAGCTTCATCACGAACGTCCATCTGACACACGCGGAAACGGATGACATCCGTTCATCGTCCTTAAGTCTCTAGCTTGAGAACCTTCCAATTTTAAACCTTAATATCTCCCTCAAAACTCAACCAAATTAACTGTGGCTTGTTTCTATAGAGTCGTCTTAACTAGGAGAACATATCCATATGGTTAATCAACCCTTAAATCAACTCTATGTACATGGAGAATCAAATGAAGCTCAATTTAGGGTTACGTTTAATACATTAGCCTAAGAAGGGAAGCCTCGATTGGATGCTTGTGGAAGCTTCGTGGGGTCCCAAAAACATAGGGATGAGGGATTGAGTCTCAAGCCGTTGTGAATCGCCTAAATATGAATTCGACCAAGGCTGAATTAGGGGTTCGATCAAAGTCCACCTTAGGGTGCTCTGGTGATGGGGCTTTTGTGGGGGATCTTCTTCTATTGACGTGGGGATGGTGTGGATGCAATTAATTTTAATTAGTGGAGTCTTTAGAGGTGTTCTATTTCAGTCTAGGGATTGAGCTCCAAAATTGAGCTCGAGTAGTGGATTTGAGTGGCTAAGGATGGTTGGGTTGAACTCAAGAGGTCATAAGAAAGCTCTGGAAGCAATTTGGCAGAGGCTTCCCGAGGAATTTCAAGCTCTCCTCTTTTAGCCATGGAGGATGGGTTTAAATAGAGGGGGAAGGAGAGGCCACCAGGGGCAACTGGTGGGTGCTTTAGGTTGCTTACGTGGATGCTAGCAAGGTGCAAAAATCCAATTGGGTTGAGACATCTTGGATGGGTTTAATTTTGAGTTTTAGCCTAGGTGGAGCACTTTGGGGTGGCTTTCCCGCCAGGTCCGGTAGTCGGCCGGCCAGGCTCAGGTCACCATCTGACTCAGAGAGGTCAGGGCTTGGGTTTGCTAAAGTAAATTGAGGTTGGCCATGTGTAAAGGTGTTGAATTAAAATAGGATGTGGGAAGGGTCATTTTGTGTCAATTTGGGTTAAATCATGAATTTGGGTTGGGTTCACCCACCAAGGCTGGCTTGGGTGCTGAGGGAAATCAGATGATTCAACTTAATCATTGGTAAGGTCCCTATTAAAGTGATTTGGTTAAGTATGGGGTTAGATGATTCATGGGAGAGGTTAAAAGAATCTTAGGATATTTGAGATTGGCTTGGCCTCTTTC
>NW_018253379.1:11202-12925 GCF_001263595.1 Phalaenopsis equestris
TGGCTCACCTATGGCTTGGGAGTGGCTTCATGGCTTGTCCTTGGCTTGGTCAACTTTCATGAGGAGTGATTTTTAAATTTATGAAATATTTTGGTGGAATTTGGCATGATTTATGATTTGTAATGATATAATTTTGAATTTATGACTTTAGGAATTATTTTGATGAAATGGGTGATGAAGAGAAAGAATTGTCATGTGGGGTTTAGATTTGGGCTTTTTGAAATTAAATGTGGTGGGCTTGGGCTTCTGAATTTAAAATTGATTTTGGGCTAAAATTTGGGCTAATCTAATGTTGAGTTTGGTGTAAGAATATATCATGAAGGCTTTGCAAGAACCTCAAGTGGTTTTGAATTGAATTGGGAGGCAAATTTAATGGATTTAGGCATATAGTCAAAATTGAGCCTTTTTATCGGAATGAAATTGGGCTTGCAATTTGATCAAATTGGGCTTGAATTTTGTTTAATTTTGGATTAGGGATGCCAAATTTTTATTTGGAATTAAAATTGGGCAAGATTGAGCTCAATTGGGCTAAGATTGGTGCTAATTTGGGGACAATTAAGACTTGAAGGGAAAATTGGAGCTTTTGGTTAAATTGGGTCAAATTTATGATAAAAAATTGAAAATGGGAATATTTGGGATGATTTTGGAATTTTTGAAATTTTTAAGTCATGAGGGGTATTTTGGTAATTTGGGGCAATTTTGGGGGGTATTTTAGAAATTTGGTGATTTTGGTGGATTTTGGTGGATTTAGGTAGTGGTGAGTGGTTTGAGATGATTTTGGAAAGATTTGGGTATTTTGGATAGTTTTGGAAAAATTAGGGTTGTAGGGGTATTTTGGTAATTTGGTGATTTTGGGCCAAAATGGGCTAACAAGCCATGAAGCCATACTAAACCAATCGGAGCCATATGAGGACTCATTATGGATGCTCAATGTGTTGGCTGGTTCTAACCCCCTTAGCCTAAGACTAGGGGTACAGAGTCATCCACATGAGCTTTCTAAAAGGAGTAGGAGACCAACTTAAGGGATCTTAAGGTTTAGGGTATATGAGAGAGCGTATTGTGTGCAATTTAGCCCTACTAAAACCAGATCACCCAGGGTTAGTCTTAAGGTCTGACCATCTTATGGGGGACTCCCATTGAGTTCCTCCATATTGACCCCACCTACTAAGTGCTAGAGGTTAGGACCAATATGTCGAACTTTAAGTTGAATAAAGAAGAGTTTGGAATTTCTACTTGTGAGGGTTCCTTTTCTAGTCCTCTAGGAATAGTTAACAGGAAAGTCCTATGGCTAGACCCTAGGCTACTAAAGAAGAAAAGTTAGGCCTCAACCAAAAGTGAGGTCAACACACACCTACGTATAAAATAGAAATAAGTTTTTGTATAGGAACACAACAAAAGACATACCTTGAGAAACAACGCGTACAATACCCAACTGCATTATAGGTTTTGTTTAAATAAAAATATAAACATGTTCATAAATATTTTATATATTATACTATTTCCAAACATTACAATTCTATGAAAAAGATTATGGATCGTTTTGTTTTAATTTTTTCAACAAAAAACGAAAAAAGTACACGTTAAATTAAATTTAGTGCAAAAATTAAAAGTAAATGTTGCTTCATTAGGATAATATTTGGGAATTATAAAATACAACAAAAACTAGAATTGGTTATATATATTGGTATGTAAACAACGATCCTTTTCTAGGAAATATATATAT
>NW_018253379.1:13726-14773 GCF_001263595.1 Phalaenopsis equestris
AATATATATATACATATATCTATACATCTATACATATATCTATACATCTATATATATATCAATATATATATACATATATCTATACATCTATACATATATCTATACATCTATATATATATCTATACATCTATACATATATCTATACATCTATACATATATACAAACATATACATATATACAATGCATATATATATATATGTAGATGTATAAGTATATATATATGTATATGTGTGTGTGTGTGTGTGTGTGTGTGTGTGTGTGTGTGTGTGTCCTGTGTGTGTGTGACCAATTGGAACGTCCACATGGTGTGATGTAATGACCATATTAAGTGGGGTTCAATTGGATGTGATTGTCACCAATCGATCAATATTTGACCAAAATTGGGCTAGGCCCAATTGGTTTTACCCAATCATGATGTCTCCAAAATCATAGGTGAAACGAGCGTGATAGGGTTTAAAGTCATTTTTAGGGTTTGTTGGGTTAGGGAGGCCTTTAGTGAAGCTAGGTATCAATTTAGGTTGAGCATTCTCCTAACGTTAGTGACCCCTAGGGTCTATAGGAAGGATCCTATGGGTTTGGGTTTATTTGGGAGACCCAGGGCGTGTCTTGCCCATGGGGTTAATTTGGGTCTATTACCAGGTCAAAACAATAAACAAACTCAAGCAGGGGCTCAAGGCATGGGCTTGCCAAAGGGAGGCCCAAGAATGCACAACCCTGGTCTAAGGGTTATGTGTAGGGCGAGTCCTCACAAAAGTGAGTTCAACACCAACACTTCACTTTTTCAGGTTGTTTTATCGAATGGCTTTGGCCTTTCAACTCAAAATTTAAACTGAGAAGTTCAATCTTTTGTTTCTTAAAATCATGCAAACAAATAAGATTTACATACATATCACACAATTTTTATGTATTTACATATCTAATATTTAAAATTTATTATTTCTATTACATAACTGTAGTTGTTGCTTGAAAAGGAATTGAAACTATTATTGAGAACGATTTGATTATTAGTTTTTCTTAATTTATTCGGTATTTGATCATCTAAGTCCT
>NW_018253379.1:15101-15999 GCF_001263595.1 Phalaenopsis equestris
AGACCCCATTGATTGGAACACGACATCCTATTCTCAATCCTTAAGATTGGTATAAAATTCCCTCGAATGAATCACGACATCTTATTCTCAATCCTTGAGATTTGTATGAGCCTCGAATGGAACACGACATCCTATTCTCAATTCTCAAGATCGGTACCTAAATTCTGATTCTCTTTTGAGATTGATACATAAATTTCAATTCTCATTCTGGGATCAGTACCTAAATTTTGATTCTTATCTTTAAAGGTCGGTAGCTAAATTTTGATTCTCTTTCTGAGATTGATACCTAAATTTCAATTCACATTTCAGGATGAGTACATAAATTTTGATTCCCACCTTTTAAGGCTGGTACCTAAATTTTAAATCTCCTTTTTTGGAATTGATACCTAAATTTCAATTTCCATCTCGGAGTCAGCACCTAAATACTCATTCCCCTCCTCCAAAAACACCTAAGACTTAATAATTTGAAAACTACTCTCCAATCCCCAGTGAGATTTCCTACTCCTTGATTTCGATCAGATGTTCACCTGCTACATTCCCAGTAGAAATAACTAGCACTCGATTGTTTACTCCTTTCTAGGTCTGTTGACTTAAACGTCTGCAATGGTTTTGTTGATCTCGTCGGTCAACGCCAATACGCGCGGTGTGCTTGCCCAACACACCACATGTATTGGGGGTCCATTTGTTGACCTCACTTTTGGTTGAGGTTTAGTTTTTCTTCTTTAGTAGCCTAAGTTTTAGCCATAGGACTTTTCTATTGGCTAACTCCTCGAGAACTAGAAAGGAGCCCTCACTATTAGAAATTTCAAACTCTTCTTTGCTCAACTTGAAGTTCCACATATTTTTCCTAACCTCTAACCCTTAGCAGGTGGGGACAATATGGCGGAGCACAAGGAGA
>NW_018253379.1:16210-17621 GCF_001263595.1 Phalaenopsis equestris
GAGGACCCAAAGTAGACGATTCCATTGGTCCATGGCTCAAGTAGGGTGGTTGACACCTCAATTTTACCAAAATACCAAATGTAGCCTTTTGTCTTAAATCTACCCAAATTTCCAAATTGCTCTTGAAACTAAAAAATTGGCCAAAATTCCCAAAAATATTCAAAATACCCAACATTGTCAAACTACCCAATTTGTCCAAAACATTCCAAAATTTTCAAAATTACCAAAATACCCCTCATTTTGCCAAAATTACCAAAATACCCTTGATGACTCAAATTGTCCCAAAACCTCCAAAATCACATCAAATGTCGCAAAAATCAATTTGAAACACTCGATTGAGCTCAATTTAATTGTTTTGACCTATTTTGACCAAAAGCCCCAAATTGCCTTTAAATACCCAATTACCCCAATTTATTCTATATGTCCACCAATTTGATCCCAATTTCCCCTAATTTTAATTCTAAACGCAAATTCATCATGCCCAAGCTTGATTGTGACTAAATCCATGCCAAATTGACCCACATTCGAATCCAATTGCAACCTAAATCAAAAAGCCACAATTTGATCCAAAATAAAAAATTTCACTCAATTGAACCCCCAAACCATCCAATTGCCCTTACTTTGCATCATAAACTCTCTAAAACATCTCAAAAAATCAAATTGAACCTTTAATTTACCTTTTTAAGGCCTCAATTTTACCCAAAATCAACTTAAACCAAAACCCCAACCAAACTTAAACCAAAACCCCCAACCCTAAATTCAACCATATTAAACTTCATAACCTCAAAATTTCCACTCAATTGATATCTAAAAATTTTCATGACAATATTGAGGACCAATTTGAACCATCAATTGCGTCTTAGCCAAACTCTAGCCTAATTTAAACCCAACTCTAACCCAAATGTCCAAAATTGACCTAATGTCCAAATTCATTTAAATTGGGCTAGACTTGAATCAAAATTCGCAGACTTAATGGATTGTCAAATCAATTCAAAATCACCCGAAATCTTTTCTAAACTCTTTTTGACAATCACCTACACCAATTTTCTCAATCAATTGAGTTCAATTTCATGGCAAGCCTAACCCAAACCCAACATCAAAATAATTTGAACCAAACCAAAATTGACCAAGCCATGCCCAATTGATCAAGCCAATGCCTCTACAGCCAACTTCTGGACCCTATTGACTAGGCTAGATCCACCTAGACCAGTCTATGAGGGCTATGGACTATTGGTCCCTTGATTTAAGGGATCTCATCCTTTTTAGGCCTAAACCAAATTATCATTGCCATCATGTCATATCATTAGGGGTTAATCATAATTAACCCTCCCATTTGCTGCCTAGCTGCCTGAACACCTCCCCTGCCCTGCACCCTAGTCATCGGAAAACCCCAAAATCAAGAGCCCCAATG
>NW_018253380.1:0-3279 GCF_001263595.1 Phalaenopsis equestris
GGGTTTAAGATACGTAAATGTTGGCATCAATTTTTTATGTCTTGAGTGTAGGGTGTCCACCTTATGACTCGGGATAGTCTACGACCCGACCGTAATATTCGATAGTTCAGACACCCACCCGGGACCTTTCGGCACGTGCTGAGGGACACGTAGCCAAGGTCATTCTGCTAGGCTAGGGCTTTCGCTTAGGTGAAGGCGGGTCGACATTTGGCACATCGGACGACTCTGATCGAGCCAACGAAATTTATGTGGCGCATCAGTAAGTTTACCCGGTTTCCCTCTCTTCCCCCTTGTCGAGAGTTCCTCACGGCGCCGAGCTCCTCACTATCGCGCCCTCCTCCGAGCTCCTCCAGCCGCCACAGGTCGGCCGCCTCTCCCTCTTCCTTTTCTACTTCTCTTCTTGGTCGTACGCAGATCCGCCGACCCCTCCTCCAACTCCGACGCCGAGATTCCGTCATTCGCCGAACCTTTTCTCGCCGACCTTTTTGCCTCGCTGGCGTTGTATCTACGCCAGAGAAAATCAGTGAAGAGAACGTCGGATTTCGAGCTCTCCTACGCGTCTCTTTCGCTCCCGATGCGCACCGCCAGTGATCTAACTCTACCTCGCCGTCTTAGCTTCCCGACAGCCAAATACTTAGCCAGAGCACTTTGACATCGCCGGACAGCGAGTGTTGCCGTTGTTCGAGGAGGCGCCCGTGGGTTCCCCTCCTTTGCCGCATCGAGCAACCTCCATTGCAAAGGTATATTTTTGGTGACATTTTTATATGCTAAATTATTATTTTTTGGGTACTTTTCATACCTCACAATCTCCTATATTCTTGTTATCTTGTGCACGTTCTACGAGGCATAATGGAGCATGGATCGGACGCAGGCGAGCTTGGAGCAAGCAAAGAAAACGCTTCTACAACCGTCACGGTGGTGAGATTTCCTACCCCCCACCCCACCCCCTAGCCAGCCTTAGAAATAGTGGAGTAGGAGTGTGGGTTCGATCGCCCACACGGGGTAAGTGCGTCGGCGTGGGTCGGCACGACAACGTGCCTGCGTGATGGATCGTTGGTTTTCCTAGAGCTAGCCTTTAGGTTAGGATTTCTCGTGCGTAGCCAACACTCTCTGTAGAGCCGAGTGTTTCCCCTTTGTTGTGAGCCTTAGCACAAGTTCTGATGAGTCGGAGTCCCTCACTCCCCTTGCTTTGGATTCCTCAGCTTTACTTGGAGAAGTTGGGAGGTCAGACTTGGCAAAGTGAGAGAAGCTTTGTAGCTGGCTGGAGTTCGTAAAATAGAAAAACTTCGTAGTTATCTTATTTAGCGACACCGTGGAAAGTTTCCCTCTCGAAGATTCGGGGAGAAACTCCCCACATTTCCTCACCGTAGTAAGAGGCGGCGGTGCCTCACATCAAAAGGTATAAACCTTAGGTCTCCCAGGTAAGGTAGTTAGCACGAGCCCAGTTTGCTACCTGCATGTTATTTTGTTGCATATTACATTTTTGTTTGGTGCATGTTGCATTTCACTTTGTTTCAATTGGCCGCCTCGGCCCAGATCTCACTTCGCTCTGATCGGCCGCCACGGCCCGGCGAGCATCTCACTTCGCTCCGATCGGCCGCTCCAGTCCGTCGAGCCAATCACTTTGATTTGACCGGCCACCACTGTTCGGTCGATCGAACACTTGCATGTTTCTATGCTTCTGCATCTTATTGTCTTTTTGTTTGCATCATATCACATGTTTGTCTGCTTGCATGTTACATCTTGTATGTATTAACTTGCATGATCATTATCATTTGTTTGCGTTGCACTTCTTCGGGTCGCTGTCACCACGGCACGCCCACACCTTCAGTCATTGCCGCCTTGACAAACATTCGGGCCACTGCCGCTACGACACGCCCATCTCTTTTGGTCACTGCCCCCTCGGCACAACTTCGGGCCGCTGTCACTACGACATGCCTATCACTTTTGCTTATTGTCGCCTCGGCACACCTTTCTTCGGGCTGCTGCCTCTACGGTACGCCCAACCTTCGGGTTACTTCCGCTACGACACAACCATTTGATCGGGCCGCTGCCTCCATGGCATGCCTATCTTTTCCTGAGTCACTGCCCCCCATGGTACACTCATCACTGATTGTCTGCATTTACATTTGCATTTGCATTTGCATGTTTGCATGGATAGCGAATTAGATTTGTTAGAATAGTGACCCCGTGTCGGCTGCGATGCCTTAACAAGCATTACTTGCTGGGTTGATCTCAGTGAGTAATGCGAGTTAAGTCATCGGGATTGATACGGGTATGACTGTGCTAAATATCTAATATATCTAACTCATGGCACCCTTTAGATCCTTCGGATCTTTAGGATGAGATCAGTATGGCGACCATGTCAAAGTCATATCACGCCCATACCCCGAACTTAGATACTAGGTTAACGCACTTTTCGTTAGATAGTGTGCTAGGCTAGAATTTAGGGTGTTAGGTAGTCTTTTTGATGCATGACTATTGTTCTCTGTTGGAATGGTTGCCCTAGCCAAGTGTCTTTCTTTTGCATTATGTTTGTAGTGTGACTGCATGTTGCATATGTGTGGCAGTGTGTTAGAGTGTTCTTCTGCAGGGAGTCATGTCTGTTTATATGAACACACACGGGTACCGCTACGGGGGAGCAAGTAATGATTTCTAACAATTTACTTGCAGTTGTTATTTAGCTCCCACACTTTTAAGGCATGGTTCATGATACGTTATTTGCATGTGAGCTTTCTCGCTGACACTTGTTTGCAGGATCGAGTCTTTTTCTTTTCTCTAGGTACTTTTAAAGTCTAGGAGAGTCCTGTAGCAGAAATAAGATACAGACACGGGTTTCAAGACGTTAGCGCGGCAACCACGTGGAGGAGACCAGGAGCAGATGCTCGTACCCAGTATCTTAACTATGCATTTTATATTGATGTATAGAATCAGGACCGGGCATGTATATGTGAAGTCTGACCGCCTTTTTCCTTTCTGCGATATGTTGCCGACACAGCGACACCGACCTGTTTATTATTTTATTTGGCTTATTTGGCTTTTTGCATCATGTTGCATGTCTGCACTTGCATGTGTTTTCCTTGTTTCTTTCTGTGGTTTATCTGAGATTTCATGATATAATCTAGGCTCATTAAGGACCCATAAAATTGTAATTTTTTATAAAATCCTAAATAAAATATTAAAAATAATTAAAATTTAGGATTAAAACATTCAAGACTTAAAAAACGTGTAACTTTTACTTTCCTGTTTGTATTAATAGGGTCTCCACAATACTTAAGA
>NW_018253380.1:3289-5785 GCF_001263595.1 Phalaenopsis equestris
TATTTGCATGTCCCGAGGAGAAGCCCCCGTGCTTCTTCAATACTTAACTGGCCCAACAAACCTTTTTTAGGTGGTTGTCTAATGCGTCTAGGGTGTTAAAAGACTCCCCGACCAAGACGGGGTACAAGTCCTTTTGTTTGGGGCGTTCCCAGCTATATCCCTGAACCTCCACTTTCTTTTCTTTCCTGAGGCATCATTACCACTTTGGCAGGTATAAGTCCCACCTCTTGGAGCTCCAGCTTATAGTCATAAGATAGAGTTTCTTTCCTCTAACCTTAAGGTTACCGAGATCTCCTGTGGACGACGCAATTCACGGATTGCTGACCGGGGATTTCAGGGAGTTGGGTCAACTTAGGGTCCTAGTAGCTGTGTATGAGGGGTTTGTGGTTCCCCGACCCAGTTACATCTACCTTGTAGAATCACTCTACCTTCCTTTTGTTGAGCCCCTTTGAGCCCTGTCGCTCCTTAACTTCGTTGATATCACCTTGATGGCCCGATGCATATGAGTTGCCGCCCATTTAGGATACGACAATATCCTTTGCCCTTTGGCCCAGACGTGCTTTGACGTGTTGGGATATCCCCGTCAAAATGATTTAGGTTATTCTGCGGGCCCCGTATGTCGATCAGCCATTACCCATTTGGGATGTGAGAGACTCACTCTATGTCCGTTGGCTTAGCACGAGCTTTCAAGCACAGGGATTGTTCCGACACGGAATAATCTTCCTTCGAGTACCTATTGCCCCAGGTTCACGATAATCCAAGCAAAACTCCTTTTATCGAGAGTATTCTTGGGTACCCCCCAAGATGTAATTAACAAAGTGGAATACGTCTCATTAGGAGTGCTCTTGACCCCATAACAACCACCTACACCTGACTCTCTGGTTTTGGATAGTTTACGTAGGCATTCTTCCGCGAATATTGGGTTAAGGTGCTTCCGCCTGATCTTGTTTGGGTGAACACTCTTAACTTATCTTTGTGAGGTGTATCGCACGTAGGCTCTTCAAGTTTTGTGTTTTCTTTTGTTTGTCGTTTTGTCGTATGTCATTTTCCAGTTCCTCTCTTCTTCAGGTCTTTCACATGACCCGAAAGAAAGATTTATTCGGGAAAAGGAAGTATACGACGATCGACAGGCTGACGACTCCTTTTTAAATAAAAAAGAGAAAAACGAACGAAAACAGTAAATAGATAAGAATTGCAAGGTATGTAAATCCCCTCGATTTTATTTTAAACCGTAGTGGTGGCAAAAACTTTATTTCCTTGCTCAACTTTAGGAATTAGGGCTATATACCACACAAACCCATACCACAGCCCTTAATCTTTCAGGTGTATTAAAAAAGATCAATACAATGTAAAAATTATCACCATTGGGCAAAACATTGATGATTTTAATTTAGTTCAATATGTGTATATAATCCTAAAAATTTCTATAAAACAAATGAAGTTTGTAAAACTAGGAAATAAATATATACTTTATAGCAATAATTTGAAAACAACACAGCATGCGCAAAGTGATCAACTACCATAGCCACAGGATCCTTCATCTCCATTAAACACCAGCCAACCCTTTCAGGAGCTCAAGAGATGAGTCAAATAAGAAAGGAGCATTCAAAAGGAAGGTTTGAAAAAGAAAACCTCTTAACAGCTCAATAAAGAGCAAAATAAGAAACCGCCTTGCTAGCCCATGAAATAGTCAAAGAGACTAGTACCTTGCCAATCTAGGCAAGGCCTTGAGATGAAACAGCACTATAAACCAATCCAACACAAGTGCACATTAATAGTATAATCACAGCTCTAAGCATTTATAGAAGCAAATGAAAATAAAAAAAGAGAGCCATGATCTAAGTGGCAAAAATATCAAATTTGTTGAGATTATTGCAAGCACAAAATCAAGCCTAAGCCCAAAGGTTAAATTGGTACCATAAAAGCTACAAGGGCTACGAGGCAACAAGAACAATAGAATTCAAATGCAAAATTCTATTTTAAATTTGTACAAGGCCAATTCCTGCTTAAAAGGAAAATAAGGAAAAATCTGAAGGAGGGAGAATTAATTTTTATATTTCAATCAATAATTCATTGAAATTCAGATAACTTCGCAAGATCTAGATAGCTTTATATAAATAAGTTAAGAATCAACAAATAATGATTTGTTTTATCTGATAATTTAACTTTCAAGCATGATAAGATAAAAAACTAGTTATCATTTTTTATGTTTCTCATAAGTTTTGGATTCTTATAAATAACTAGTTATAACTAGGATTTCCTGAAATAAGAAATACAAGATAATTATCTTGTATCCATAGTCTTACAATCATCATTTCCTATATTAGCCAACTGCGTCAAAGCCTCTCTCCACATTCATCTTGTGTCCACTTTGCCAACATACATATCTCTCTCTCTCTCTCTCTCTCTCTCTCTCTCTCTCTCTCTCTCTCTCTCTCTCTCTCTCTCTCTCTCTCTCTCTCTCTCTCTCTCTCTCTCTCTCTCTCTCTCTCTCTC
>NW_018253380.1:8245-17138 GCF_001263595.1 Phalaenopsis equestris
ACCCTAAATCTTAAAAGTAGCCCAACAATTCATCAAAAATTAACTGGATTTAACATCTTTCATGCCAAAAATTGTTCATGATTTACTAAATCTGGTTACAGGATTTACTAAACCTGATAAGCTGCTGATCAGCAGCTTATCCAGATAAATTGGCTAATTGTTTGGTTTGTGCGTTTGAAAAAAAAACTGATTTGCAGCTGTTTCTAGATAAATGACAATTATGCCCGTGCAGTAAAGTTGTTTGTAATAGAAGTAACCCTAAACCCTAAATCTTAAAAGTAGCCCAACAATTCATCAAAAATTAACTCGATTTAACATCTTTCATGCCAAAATATGTTCATGACTTACTAAATCTGGTTACATGATTTATTAAATACAATTTGAATTAAACCCACTTGCAGCCAAACAAACCTAGACAATTACCTGGATTTAACTAGATTTAGCACCTATAATACCAAATAATTTTTTGGATTTAACCAACAAAAAATTTGATAAATCTGCATTTCGAGAACTTATTAAATGCCACTCGCAGCCAAAAATCTCGCACCATATTCTAGTAAGCATCAAAGAACAAAATAAACCAAGACTAACTAGCAAATGACATTATTCTCAGCGTAAATCACAAACTAATTGCTATCTGCAATAAAAACCACACAAATCCAAATCCAAACCGAGTAATCCATCAAAAAGCTTACCTGAAACCTCCCTCGATAAGGACTTCGCCGGCGCAGGCACAGGAAAACCGCTAGAGGGCTGAAGAGGGCAAAGATGAGGAAAAGGTGCGGGGAGCGGAGGAGAGCGAAGATGAGGGCGCAGAGCTCGTCGAAGAGGCTCACTCGCTGATGGCTATCGCCGTCCATTTCACGAGCAAGAGGAAGCAAGTTACCCCTATTGCAGGGGCTGAAGAATCGCAGGTTTCCTCCTCCGACACGGGGTATTATCGCGAACCTGTAGACCGATACGCACACCGCGTCTAATAGAAAACGTATAAGCACGTATTCTGAAACGCACCTAAAACGCACTAATCAAACATCTGAACTGCGTTTTGAAACGCACAAGCAGTAAATAAGCTGCCCCAAATAAACCCTTAGTGACCCTAATATATATTCATCAAATAATTACTGACTGAAATCTGTATTTAACAAATTGCCTCCACTAAGCAACATAGTTTTATCTGTCTAATCAGGCTTCTATAAGCCATTCCAGCTTACATAAGACATATTGTGAAATAGGTATGATTCAAAATTCCGTAAAGTAATAATATTTCCATTGCATGATAAAAAAATTATAACCATCTTATTCTTGCGTTAATAAAATGAGATCAGAAAAAGTCAGATAAACACAGCTGGATAGGAAAACAAAATTTGCAGCAAGTTATTATCACTTCAACCAAAAGACTAATTAAATTTACTTTCAAATCAATCACAACATCATACATTCAACTAATATGAATTAGCTACTTACGTCGACCAAAAGCCATGACAAAGTTATTAAGTAGAAAAATCATATGGAACCATTGAAGTATGGAAAGAAGCCAACTATATTATTCCATAAAAAAATTTAGCTTAAGCAAGAATGATTAAACCGATTCAATTCGTTTTAATTATTTAGGTAAACCTGAAGATGAGAGCAGAAAAAATAAAATGCCTCTTAATAACGCATAATTTTGGACTGTTTGACAGATACAGAAGTCAGAGTTGAGAGCATAAATTTTGTTGCATATATCTTGGATACTACCACGAATGGACCCATTTGGCTGAAGTTTCAAATGAAAAGTTCAGAAACAAAGCCAAAGAAAAACCTTAGAAATGAAAGACATTCTACAGGTAAAAGTGCCCAATATTAACCATTCATCTTGTATTATTTATTTAAAAAACATTATACAGGAGAAGTATGTCAACACGGACATAACAGCAGCGCAATAGCATCAATCAGTGGTAATAACCAAGATATGTTATAGATCAAATTAAAATTAATAAATAATTAAAAAACAAGTGAAAAATACTCATAATCAAATATCAGCCGTATTTGCATCTACATAATTTGTCCAATATAAATTGTATTATTAATACACCATATTAGTATGTACCGTTTAAATTTTACACAAAAAAATCTTTCTAAAAATAGAACAAACTGTTAAATGGTATGCTTTTGATTTACATGGTAAGTGGATAAAACTAAAATAGATGTTGATTTTATAAATTGAATAATTCTTGTCCTCTAATTAAATAAACAATATTAAAAATTTTGAAAGAACTCAATTTGAAATGACACTCTTTTATGTAAAATTTTGAAAAGGGTAAATATCGCATCATAAGTCCCACACTTTTGAGCTGTGCTTCACATCAGTCCAAATTTTAAAAACCCGCCAATCAAGCGCCAAAGTCTCTTCAACTTAATTTTTGTCCTTCACAAAGGTCTTTTTTTCCTGAAAATATCAAACATTATGTTAACTAAGCTTAAGTGGCTTATTTTATCCTTACAAATTTGAATGATATTTACCGAAATATATGAATTATAATATACCTTCATTTATAGTTAAATTGATCCCAATATGAAATTCAAATCTCAATGGGGATTGTCATCTTAGCTTCATATCATATTAAAGGATCAGCTTTTCTTCATTGCCGATCCATCCCAACTAAGACAATTCGCATGAAAGTATCGCATTTCTAGAGATATATAATAATTCATCCTTTAAAAAATTCACTTGAACACTTTTGATTGCATGATGGACATTTACATGATAGGATTTTGGAAAATAGGTACTCTCACGAGTAAACTAATGGAATTAATTGATATTATGATTCGTAAGAAAATAAATACCTTATAGATTCAATAAACTAAATTGATTGTAGAAAAGGAAAAAAAGGAGATTAAGAGCTTATGTTTTAAATTTTGACATTCATATAAGAGTAGCACTAAAAATGGTGTAGTGTAATTATGGATAAGAGTTTGAAAGATAATGCAATAAAAATTAATAGAATTGAAGATAGTAGTATAGTCCTTAAGATTGTTGTTGATACTAAGGTTTTCTGTTATAAATGTTTATGCTTCTCAAATAGGTTTAGATATAGATTCTAAAAAAAATCCGGAATGACCTAAAAGAATTAATACAAATAATGCCTCTTGAAAGAATTTTTATTGGAGGAGATTTAAATGAACATGTTGGTAAAGTCGTAAAAGATTTTAGAAATACTTATAGTGGCTATGGTTTTGGAATGATTAATGAAGAAAGTATAACCATTTTAGATTTTGCTTCAGCGTATAATTTTGTTATTGCTAATAATTTATTTAAGAAAAGAGATGAGTATATTATTACTTATAAGAATGAATCCAATAAAATACAATTTGATTATTTTCTTATGAGAAAGAAGAGATGGTCAAGAATGTAAAGATTGTAAGGTCATTCCAAGTGAAATTTTAAATACTCGCTATTGATTATTAGTTATGAATTTTAAGATGAAGAGTTATATGATAAAAAATACTATGAATCATTATCATAAAATTAGATGGGAGCACCTAAAAGACAAATAAAATTATTTTTAAGAGTAAACTTCAAGATTTCAAGATTTGAGATGCTCGTGAAGAAGCAAATTCTATGTGGAATAAAGTAACAAACGTTATTAAACAAGTGACAAAAGATGTACTTGGAGAGTCAAAAGAAAATTTTTCTATAAATAAAAATAGTTTGCGATGGAAATATAATGTGCAAGAAAAGATAAAATATAAGAATTTGTGTTCTAAAAATTGGTTTAAATGTAAAGGCTTTGAGAATTAGAAAAAAAATATAAGGTAGCCCGAGGGATTATAACAGAACAATTTGTGGCGTTAAAAATTATGTTTTTAGTGACCTTTATAAAAGATTAAATACTAAAGAGAGGGAAAAATATATGTATAAACTAGTCAAACAAAAAGAGCAATAAAGATCAAAATCAATATATGTTTTTCTTAGAAGTAGACATTCACCATAGGTGAGGGAGCTATTTTGATAAATTTTCAATGAAGTTTCTGAAAAAATATAATCGACTTTAGTGATCTTAATATCAATGATAATAATAAAATATTTTATGTTTACCGTCGCATTAGTAAAAAAAATTGATGAGGCTTTTAAGAGAACCAAGGGTGGAAAATCAATAGGACCTGATAATATCTCAATTGAAGTGTGGAAATATATATGAGATTTGAGAGTTTCTTGACTTGCTAAAATTTTTAATAGTATTTTAAAAGTGAAAAAAAATTATTTTGATCTCAATTTTTTTTAGAATAAAAGGGATGCACAAGAGTGTGCAAATAATAGAGGAAGTTGATGTGTCATACTTTAAAATTATGACAGAGGGTAATTGAACATAGATTAAGACGTACAAAAATTTTTCATAATCAGTTTGAATTTATGTCGTTATACCGGGCAAGTTTATTATGGAAGCTATACATTTATTGAGAGATTTGATGGAGAAGTACAAAGAGTAAGGAGGATATACATATGGTTTTTATTGATTAGAGAAAGCTTACAATAAGGTTCCAAGAGAAATTCTTTGTAGAGTTCTAGAAAAGAAAGGTGGTGATATGACTTATATTAAAGTCAATAAAGATATACATACTAGAGCTGTTACTTGTGTTCGAACAAGAGGATTGACGAAGTATTTTCCTATTTCAGGTGGATTACATCAAGGATCGGCTTTAAGCCATATCTTTTTGCTTTAGTTATGAATGCTCTTACTCAACATTTATAGTAGGATGTACCTTGGTGTATGATTTTCGCTGATGTTATCCTTCTTGTGGATAAGACTAGAGAAAGAGCTCAGAAAAAACTTGGATTATGGAGGTCTTCATTTGAGTCTAAAGGCCTTTGTTTGAGTAGAACTAAAACTGAATACATGGAATATAATTTTAGTAGTAGTAGCTCTAGTGACAGTGTTGTGACTATGGGTGATCAAATCATTAAAAGGTGTGAATGCTCTAAGTAACTTAGGTCTCTTGTTCAAAGTGATGGTGATATAGATGGAGATGTTATTAGTACAATTGAAGTTGGTTGATTGAAGTGGAGGAATGCTTCGGGCTTATTGTATGATAGAAAGTACTGCTTAAATTGAAAGGAAATTTTTACAAGATTGTGGTGAGACTTACAATGCACTATGGCAAAGAATGTTGGCCTTTAAAATAAAAGCATAAACCGAAGTTAAGTGTTGTTGATATGAGAATGCTTAGGTGGCTTGACACTTAGAGACAAAATGCAAAATGAATATATCTGTGATAGGCTTGGTGTAGCTCCAATAGCGGACAAGATTAGAGAGATTCGTCTTAGATGGTTCGATTACATTAAATGTCGACCATCTGATGATCCGTTTAAGAGAGTAGATGTTTTAGATTTGACTGATGTTAAGGCAGAGGTAAACCTAAAAAAACTTAAGCATATTGTATAAAAAATGATCTTAATCTATTAGAATTAAATGAAAATAAGACACTCAATAGGATGCAATGGAGAAAAGGAACTCATGTAGCCGACCCCACTTAGTGGGATAAAGGCGAGTTGTTATTGTTGTTGTTCTTATCCTTTGATAGCATGATGTTAATTTCTATAACCAATCTGGAATAGTGTGGTCGAGTCATTTGAGTCGAATTGAGGGGTCAATGTATTTCTAAGTGTACTTTCATCCATTTACTTGTATTAGATTTAGGGTTTAAGTTTCTTTATTAAATAGATGACCTTGTTCTACATTAGGGGACTTTTAGAATGAAGTAGAAAGATTTGAGCTTTGGCTCTGTAGGTTCCTGGATGGGAATGTGCTTGTATCCACGACGTTGAGTTGTGGCAACTGGATCCCATCGTTATTGGTGGTGACATCTCGGGTATCTTATATCTTTCAGTTGATTAGTGTATCTCATTTGTATCTTTTTCATTATTTTCCCCATTTTCAATTTCTTATTACTGATTTCAATTCTTTACGTTTTCTATCTATTTTATTATTGAATTCCGTACCCCTACCCTTCGTTGGTATCAATCGGTATCAAAACTTAAGATTCTTGAATCCGATTCACACTTTTTTCCATCAAAAGACAACCTTCTTGTTGTCAAATGTTCTTCTTTTATGTTTCTGTTTGCTGCCGTTAGAATTCTCTATACATGCTACTGTTCTTGCAAAAATTCTATCCAGTATCTTTGTATTTTCTGTTTGCTGAAATTCCATAAAAAAATAGAGAATTCTATCCAAGATTTTCCCCCAATTTCATTCCCAAATTCTATAGCTGTTTACATATCCATTACAGCGAAGTCTATAGCAGCAGTTCAATTTCTTGGGTTGCTGAATTTCAATTGAAGTACCCAAGGAATCGAGCTTGATATGGGTGTATTTTGAAACTTATAGAAACCTTAGTTAAATGATCAGCGACAACTAGGGTGGATTCTGAATTAGCAAGTCGATTGAAAAACAATCTGCATTGCAATCAACCGCTGCTCCAGAGCCATATCCTAAGTAGTAGAGACTTCTATTGTGCTCATAGCAGCACACATTGACTTCAGGGGTACATGAAAATTTTTGAAAAGAATTGTTCAGAATCTAACTAAGCAAATTCTTGAATCAAAAAAAAGATTCAGCCAGCCAATTTGGAATCTAATAGTTCAAGCACTCACTATTTCAGGATAGGTGAGGGAAAATGAGGCCATAGTGGGGTCGAAGACCTTGCCAGGATTAAGTTTGTCTGGACCTTTATCATTTACCATGTGACTCTCAGCATTTTCAACAATTTCTTAGTTAAACAAATCAGAACTTTCTTGATGCAGCCTCTTCATCCAGCCAAAGCTTGGAGCGAATAACTAGCAGACTAAGTTTTCTCCGCCTTACAGCAACTAGAAATACAATCCCAATTCATGCGCAGGATTTAGCATGAAGGTTGTGTGATACAATTGTTTCTTAAAGACTGAGACAGTATATAACAGGTTATTGAAATTTCATAACCCGTTTGAATCAAGTAAAAATGAGTTGTTTTAGGCTCTTGCAGCCTCTTTCCAGACGAGTTCCTGCTGCCTGTTTAGAATCCAGGTGTGCAGAACCTGATATTGATCCTGGTTATGTTCATGTCCCAGAAAACTACTAAGTAGTGGCAATAGTTGAAAAATGGCTAAGAAGGGAACCAAAGATAATACTAAAAGACAAGAGATGAAGAAGGAGCTCCTCCCGCCGGAGAAGAACGACACAGAGCGTCCTAATCTTGATCTGGAAAAGATGTGAACTAGTTATTTAAATTGTGTATTAGAAAGAGTATTTTCATCCATTTACTTGCATTAGATTTAGGGTTTCAGTTTTGTTATAATTGATATTGTGTTGTATTAGGGTACTTTTTGAATGATGTAGAAAGATGTGAGAGTTTTGGCTTCGTAGGATCCTGAATGGGAATGTGTTCGTATCCACAACGTCGAGTGGTGGCAACTATATCCATTTGTTGTTAGTGGTGACATATGGGGTCTCTTGTATCTTGTATCTTTTATGATTAATGTATCTTATTTGTATATTCTTCTTTAATTTCTCTGATTTCCAATTGCTTGTTTCTGATTTCTATTCTTTAGTTTTCTCCCTATTTTCTTGCTAAATTCTGCACCAATACCCATTTTCGGTATCAGTGCATTCTTCATTAAAGAAGAAAATTGTGCTATTCACATGGTTGATTTTTGAGGTACAAGAGGCATCTTCAAAAACAACCTTTGACTAGCTATCAAAAAAATTTTGAGAGTCCATATGACCTATTCTCCAGCAATGATAATGATGATGATTTCCTACCACTACAGACAACAATATATAATCTTAGCAATTGGGCTTTACATAAACCTCACACTAATACTAATTTCCCTTTCTCCTCTACATATACTACTTGTATACCGGTCATCAATGTCGTTGATACCTCATATGGTTCTTCAACGACAGGAAGATATGAGCATACTTGCTGATAAATCTATAATGGTAGACAAACGCATGCTTTGAGAGATTATTATGGACTTCTGGTAGAGTTGGAGTAGAAGAATATGAAGGTTTATAAGAGGTCGGGCCAGCCACTCAACCACAAGCCCCCAAACTTTCTATTTGCATTAAGATCAATCCACTCACTCTGTTATGTTGGAGAAGAAGATGAGAGATGGATGTGGCAAGAGAAGAGGATAATGATGGGTTTTGATGACGAGATGGGGTGTGGGATCATCAAAAGTGGCAAGATCATGACAGAACACTTTAGATCGTTGGAATTTTGGAAGAAAAGAGAAAGAGATAGAGAATAGAAAAAATATTGAAGGTATTTTCGTCTATCACACGACATATAGCTTTATTAACAAAAGGATATTCTTAAATTGTGTCCCAAACAACGGACAAACTTCAAAAAGAAATGCAAGCATACGAGAAGGGCAGCCCAAATGTGAGAAAAAAAATGAAAGAAGTTTCCCTTTAATATTACTTATCGTATATGAATATCAATATAACCTAGATTGATTGGATAAATGTGACTACCGCTTTAAATAGAAATTTGTTTTATCCCGCAAAATTTAAAAATTCAAAACATGAGAGATATTTTGAAATGAGAGCTTCTCTCTTTCTCTCTCATTATGAAAATTTATTGTACTTGAATAAAAAATTTATAGCATATATATGATATTCAGTAACTCATACAAAACTAAAAAATTTGCTGTGGAGTTACAAAATATACAGCAACTAGTGACTGAAGTCTAGAATTGTATAAAATATTTGGAATTGACAAGTACTCTTTTTCGGATCTGAAGTCTCCCTCTCCAAATTTGATGCTTGAAGAAGAGTAGCACCAACACTAGTAAATAGGTTCTTCATTGATTTCCTTTCCCATATGCCATATTCTCTGCTTCTGCCATTTATTTTACTAATCTTTATGATCTCTT
>NW_018253380.1:17737-28051 GCF_001263595.1 Phalaenopsis equestris
TGTGCAAATATTGAGGAGTTAATGGCATGCTAAATGTCAACTTAACAGCCATGGTCATCAACACAATCCAACTTTACTTCATCAAATGATTAAAAATGATAATACAAATACACTATTGCTAGAAAATTACTTGGACCATGTCTCAGACTCTCAAATAAATTCTAACCAATACAAGTTTTCTACATTTGTTTACAAATCAAATACATTTTATACAATAAAAAGCCACCAGAAGTAGAAAAATATTTTAAGTTAATCAGAATTTTTTTATAACTTTGAATGATTATATTTCAACCATTTAAGCTTTTTCAAGAATATTGATAACATTTGCATGCTTAATGATGAGTTGGTTTTCATACAGAATTAAAAGTATCTTTCTCCTGCCTAGTCCTTTTATCCATCAGTTTATATTCTTACAAAATAATCCAGCACTAATATCAATGCTTCCAAAAGTACTTGAAAATTCAAATGCCCAAGTCAAATGACCAAATATATTAAAAGATAAAGGATGAGCACGTATAATTTCAATGAGAAAAACTAACAAGAAACTAAGCTTACCATTAGATTTTAAATAATGACATAAGGATATACTTTGTGCACAATGGATACAACTCATTATTTTGTTTACATCTTTCCACACTATGTAGGAAACATAGATATAATTGATTGCAGTGTTTTGTTTTAGAATGAACACATGAATTGTATTTTATTTTTGCATCTTTACATAAAAGCATCATTTTATCACATACTATATGGGGTTTACTTACAATGCCAGGGCAAGGCCGGTAGCTTAACCTTCGATAGGCTCGATGCCCTTAGCCAAAGCCAAGTAAGCTTTTAGTTAAGTGCAGTCTACTTCACCAACATGTCTTATTTGCACAGTGAATCCAAAATTTGTTTTTAGATGAGTCTACAACAACAACAAAACTTTATCCCACTAAGTGGGGTCGGCTAAATGAATCCTTTTTCTCCATTGCGTCCTATTGAGTATCATATTTTCATTTAATTATAGGGGCAATTACATGTAGACCACTCAAAACTTGCTATTTACAAAGAAACCACCTTCTTTCATCTATTTTTTAAATTCTCACTCAAATATCAAAATTCATGTTAAAACCCAAACCTATGTTTTCACTTTTATCATATGCTCGATAGTTTGATCGTGGCACGCGTAAATACATCAGTGCGGTGAATCAAAAAAATTACCTGATTGTTTAATTTGTATGTAATTATCCCTTAATTCTAATAGATTAAGATCATTTTTATACAATATGACCAAGTCTTGTCTACCACTGCCTTTTTTAACATAAGTTGAATCTAAAACACCTACTCTCCTAATCGGATCACCAGATGGTCGACGTTTAATGCGACCAACCCATCTAAGATAACTCTCTCTAAAATGACTCTAATCATTTCTGCCACTAGAGTTACACCAACCTTATCACGAATATATTCATTTTGCATTTTGTCTCTAAGTGGCAAGCCACTCCACTTAACTTTGTTTTTAGATGAGTCTAAGGTTTAAAATTTTGCAATTGGACAATGATAGTTTTTTATTCTCTTTTTGGGTGAAATGCGATAAACTCGAAGGTGTTTCAAGTTGTGAGCCTAAAAATAAAATAATTAAATTAATCAAAATTCTAAAACTAAAGCATCTGAGAGTAATCCGGCTTCAGACTCCACAAATAAATAGAATCACAATTTTTTTAGCTCAATCATCTCAAAAAAAACTTTTGCGATAAATCAGAAAATGTCAAAGTGACAACATAAAAAGTCATATAATTATTCAAACGTAAGTATGAGATAAACAAATACATAAACAAGATGTCTTAAATAAACATGTAAACAACTCCTAAAATAAACTGGTTACGACTTGAGACTTCACATTCAGAAGTTTCTCTTATTCTCATCACTTAGGTTTCTCAAAAAATCATCAATATAGTGAATCATTTATCTACCTCTCTGATCGTCACTTTATTAAACTTCTTCAAACTTCTTCATCAACTTCACTCCCAATCATCTTCCTCTTCACTAATCAATTAAATCCAATAAAAATTTAAAATAATAGCTATTCAGAACTTTTATATTTTTAAAATTTTCTATTACATAAAATTTTAAGCACACCTTCCGTGTTACCCTCTTATTGACACTTTTTGGTTTCTCATTTCTCCATCAAAAAGTAGCCATTAAAAACTTATTTTTATAATTGTAGCAATACAACTCTATTATCATCCTCCTCCACAAAACATTCATCACACATTTTTTTCTTTGTGTATTAAGTTTAATCATACTGCCACTCTGACTTTGACCTTGGGTTATTATATAAAACGACTCAACACCAACTAACCCTTGAAATAGAGTCTTAAACCTAATTAAGTGCACCTCAGACTATTGAGGCATATGTCCCTTTCATCCACAATAACACATAACCTTCGAGGTGCATTACATGCATCTAACTTAAACACCGTTTTACATTATACAATTCTAAGCATGGCATAAGTAAAAATAAACATTAAGAGTAAAATGCATAAAATGGGGTCAAGAAATGGTAGAATATAATTAATATTTAGGTCAGCCAACCACCCTAAGCAAATCTAAAATTATGTACCGTGACCTACTAAGCACGTGATATTCAGAAAGCACTGTTTGTTGCAAATAATATCACTCTAAGCCCAACATCCATTGAATAGTGTCATATGGTGCAGCTTGGCTCTACGCATTGGGTAAGAACCTCAAGTTTTTCAAGTGTTGTTCTAATATCCATATCTTACAATCTGAACTCTGAGTGCACAATATTGTTACGTGTTTCATTATGCTAATACATAACTATCATAGGATTAATTGACCAATGATTCAAATATAAAGAACTTGTCTACTTCAAACAAAAGGAATGGTGTTGCATGATGACTCTGCCAACTCCAAGGGTATGAGTGGTGATCTATGTAACAATCTTCTTCTTCAATTTAAAGACAATTTTAACAATTGATTTTCATATCATAATAGGACAATAACCACTTGGATTCAGCTTCCAGGTAAAACTATGTGCTAAACCACCATATAAATCTTTAAAAAGGTATTCTTAACAATCCTGTACTTAAAAATTCTAAATTAAAACAATATTTAATATAGTATCGAAATAAAACAAATAAGTTCTATAAATAATAAATTTGAGATCTAACATTTACTCAAGTTGTACAACCTAGTTAAATTTTGCTCAATTCTAGTTGATAATACCAAGAATAACAAAGCAAATAAAACAGCTGACAATCAAAGAATCAATCCATACAAAATCTGAAAGCCACCACACGCAAATATATATATATATAAGAATCAATCCATACAAAATCTGAAAGCCACCACAACCCCCCAAGTTTCAACAATTAGTTAAATTTTGATGATTACAAATATAACGAAGTCAAGAGTAATGGTTTGTTTAAGTTGATAATCATCAATAAATTGACACAAATATGTTGTGTGAAATTTATAGAATGAGTGACGTGGGACAAGATTGACACGGATATGAGACGCAATCGACAGGAAGTAGATACCCGCAGTTCAGCTTGTCTGCATGCTGCAGATCTCGCAATCGCGAGATTAATAGGCATGTGTCGTGAAGTCTTTTTTTTTATATTTTTCCTATTTTTAGCATGTTCCTTCTTTTGATTCTTTCCTTTCTAGTTATTTTCTATTTTCTCATTTTTCAATTAAGTATTTTTCTATTGGGGGACTTTTATATAATTTGTATTAGGGTTTAGATTTTCAATTTTATGAATTTGAGACTTTTCTCTATGTTATATTCTATGAAGTTTTCTATCATCTTCCTCTGACAAGTGAATTGTAGCTTGCTTAGGCAGATGTCGTGGAACCTCCTCACCGTCTGAACGCTACCGATTCAGAATTTTCTTCATTGTTTGTAGCAGAGACATCACAATCAAATAGCAACTTTATCATGTAATCCCTTTAAAAACATCTAACTTACATATTACATTTCCCTTTTCATTCCACAACCGCCTCCCCGCTAAACCCCACTCCAAAATACGTTCTAGGAGCCCTAGTATCAATGAGTTTGGATAACTTGCACACACAACACAATATCATAATTCAATTACAATTCTTAAAACATCAAAGTTATAAATCAAAATTTTGTGAGATCATACATTACAAAATGCATCAAATTACATTTGTTAAGTCGTTGCAACGAAATCAACTTAATTAATTAGATCCATCTATGGATCATATCATAAACGATAATCATATAGTTCATTCTTCTTGATTTGTTCTAAAATGAACTGATCGTATAATAAGATATATGGTCATCCAAAAACTGTAGTGTTTAGACCTTATTCTCTCATAAAGCCATATATTGATTCATATGGAAAATAAAAAATTGCATTACTGCCAAAAAATAAAAATAAAAACCACATCCAACAATGAGTTAAACTTATAAATATCCTTGGTAGCCAATCAAATTAAGATTGATGCAATACTAAGCGAAAGATCAAAAACACAAGTCATGTTCTCCTCATGCTCATTTTTCTCTTCCAAATGCAAGTTGATTTTGAGAGAGATTTGTAAGCTATTTTGCAAAGAAGAATCTAGATCTCAAGTAAAGTTTATTTTCTCAAAAACACTATAATCTAGTATCTCATGCTAGAAATGGCCAATATCATGCCTTAAAATTGGAAAATTGTGATCTAAAGGGTTATGCTAAGGGTCAGGCTTCTGGCTCAAAGTAGAAGTGTTTGAGTTCCTCCGTACTAATCGAAGAGGGCCTGTGCAAGAGGTTTCTCTACCCGCAATCTCGAGATAACTTGAAGAGTGGACACAGGCATAAAGGAGGCCAAACTATTACAAATAATTTTGCATTGTTTGAATTTATTTCTCACCTTTTTTTCTCTTGTTTGAAAATGTATTGAATATTTTGTGAGATTAGATCGACATAATTAAATCATATGTGGCATTTAATAGAGACTGGTCATGCACATGTATGTAAGATAGATAAATCATATAGTAAGTGGACTACACAATTATGAGCTTGCAAAACAAAATTCTAAGTCTTTCAATTATTTTTTGCATTCAAATCCAAGGATTACATGTGGGTAGCTATAAGTAAGGGTTGCAAAGAGATTGGGATCAACTCGTGAAAAATTTTGAAGTCACCAATGACGTTCGTTGATTCGGTCTAAATATTTTAGTAAATGAATATGAACTATCACATGAAGACGAATAAAGCAATAACAGACATCATTAGAATCACCAAGAAAATAACAAGCTTTTAATTTTTTGGAAGAAAAAAAAAATTTAACCTAGAAAAGGTAATCAAGATTCTTAGAAGTTTACCAAATATATTTCATGCCAAAGTGAATGCAAACACGGAGACATGGCCGATTAATTGGTTCATGGATTACTAATGAGTAGAAACTGTGGTATGGCGCTTCTTCCCAAAAACCCCAAGCTAATTAATCTCGAGCGACACTACAAACTCTTTATATGCTAAGAGACATGGTGTACAATGATGAGATCATAACAAGCTCTCCCTCAATCGAGCTGATGCTGCTAAAAAGTCATATTCAGAATATCCCAAAAAAAGAGAGACACGATGAAAGTCTCTAACAAGAAATGATTCAAACGAAGAAAAATGCGACAAACTTTTCGTTAGTTGACCCCTATTCACTCTGAGATACACCAAGGTAAAACCCAAGTCTCTACGATCAATCAAACTTTGTCCAATAATAAATCTACATAGACCATTTTTTATCAAAAATACAGCAATATTTTTTAATATGTTGTGAAACTTTGTGCTTTCACTCTAATTTTTTTTAAAAGTTGATTTTCTTTTCATTTTTATTCAAGTTTCATCACAAAAAATAACTTGGATCCATTAATTTCAATTTGCACTAACATATTTGCTTAGTTTTGCAGAAAGATTTTCTAATTCACAATTAATTCTCATCCAACTAATGTTGCTTAGTTTTGCAGGAAGATTTTCTAATTCACAATTAATTCTCATCCAACTGGTTAAGCATTCCTTGAAAAATTGGCGGGAAAGAAGAAATGAATATATGTTGCGAGTAACCTCTCTCATCAAATACAACAACAACAACAAAGCCTTAATCCCACTATGTGGGGTCGGCTACATGAATCCTTTTTCTCCATTGCGTCCTATAATCTCTCTCATCAAATGCATCTTTTTAATAAAACAATAAAAAATGTTGTTTTTTTTTCTATTAGTAAGCAATGAATTATTTTCACCTTCTTATGATAACCAACACATGCATCTACAAATATACTAGCATGTTTTTTTTATTTTGATAGCTTCATAATTACTTTGAATTTAGAGAATTCATATGGAGATGTTCCTTGATGTCATAAAATTTATAAAAGTAGGCTTTTTTCTTAGGATGATAAAACTAAAGTTATAATTGCAAACATGAAACAAGAGAAAGTTATTTCTGTAACCACAAAACATTTATAAAAATCATACCTATGGTCAATATATGTTAGTGATCATAATCTAATTTTGTGTTGACTTATTCAACATAAAGTTAATAAACAAAGCAAATGAAGTTTGACCTTCAGCTGAACAGTATCTTGAGTTGCCTATGCATTTTACGATCTATGCATTCTAGAGATTCAAAGGAGTAATTGAAAAATCAACCAATTCAACAATGACGATTGGAGCGATCTAGTTAAAGAACTTAAAAAATTGATAGAGATTATGATAAACCACAACATAACAATAAATAAAAAACATTTCAGCAATAAGGGTCTGTTTGGGGCAGTTGCGGTTGTTTGAAGAAACAATCGTAAAGCTGCTGCAGCATAAACTACTTTTCAAAAAGTTGTGATTGCTATTACAAATTTATTTTATTTTCAAAAAGACAGACAACAGTTTTCTAACCGTCACCATACATTAAAAACTCATGTTGAACAAAACAATTTTCTACAACAAAAATTTCTAAAAAGTAGCAAGAAATCAATTCCTCAAACATAACTGAGGTGGCGGTATGAAAAGCAAAGCTAACAGAAAGTTATCCCAAACAGACCCTAAAAATAATGAAATTACTTAAAATGTAGTTCAAGGAATCCAAAGAAGAGAACAATGGTGACATCTAACAAGTGATGGAAAAGAAGTTGTAGGTAAAGAATTTAAAATATTTTATTTGTCATTACATGGCAAATTTGGTCAATACTTGATAACCTTTGAATTTCTAGATTATGCTCAAAGAAGAAAAAATGATGATGAGAATAATAATAATAATAATAATAATAATGGTACATTGCCTATAAAGTATGATAATATAGTCTCTACATGGGATCAAGGTTTGAAATCAAACAATAAGTTATTACATTTTGCTTTTGTTTTTTTATTATTTTTTTATTTTTTTATTTATGGACAAGGTGAAAGCCTCAAAATAAAACCATTACATTAATAAAAAATATGAAATAATAAGTAACATACTAAGATCAAAATGGTCATTAAGTTAATCAAAAGTTATACAAAGTTGCAAGCAGTGAATAATAAGCACAAATTCTAAACCTAACCAAATAAACAAAAACAAAAAATCTAAAAAATAAGCCTCTCACCCCCAATTAAAGACTTGATCTCATAATTTAGAATTCGAAAATCTTCCCAAATCTCATAGCTGAAACTCTTCATTAGAATCATCAATTGCACTTAATTGCTTTCTCTCAATTATATTAAAACGTACCAATCTTCCTTATCGTCTCCAATCTCAAGCATCTTCTTGTTCCCAAATCATAAAAATGAAATAAGAATATAATTAAAATTTAAAAGAATCATTGTACGTTAATGCTTCTAATTTATATTGCATCATTCTGATCTTCCTTTTGTGGTTGCCATGGTGTAGCTTCATTTCATCCACAAAAATCATTCATCATTCTATGGAACATCAATGCTAACTGATCTTGATTATATAAAATATAAACCAATAAGTTGATCTTTAGGTAGCCAAATAAAGCAATTTCTTACCTTAGTTTAAACTTGGTTATAAGTACTTCAATTTTCACACCTGATGCAAACATATAAGAACTAAAGCGTCAATTGCAAATCTTTCTTTGTAATTCTAAGTGTCACTACAAATTTAATCCACCACACAGCTAATTTAAAAAAAGACCATGAAGAAAACATCACAAAATTTCAAAATATTAAACAATAAACATTAGAAGTTAATCTCTGTTGTGTTTTGCCATTTTGTAATCCAAAGAATCCCAAAATGTCTTTGAAATGTTGTAATCCACCAATCCTTCATATTTTTGATAGCTACATATGAAAATCAGCCTTTCCTCTATCTGTTGAATCAGCAATCATTCCAAGTATATAATGACAAACACTGAATTTGATCTCTAGATTAGAGAATTTAATGTTAACATGTTTATATTGAGGTTTTAGGTAATATCCACTTGCATGTCAATGTAATGGAAGCTCCCATTTCTCATTTACCATTTAACAAATTTGTTTGAAGTTGCACACATCTCCACCTATGCATATTGTTATCAACTTTTTTACATCATCCATAACATCATCAACGAAACTCATAACTAGATTTTTCTCTACATCAACCATCCTTAAAATAAAAACCAATTGGCACCATATTTATAATAGCAAAAGCCACCAAAATCTATTACTCAAAAGCAGTCTTACGCACCTCTTTAGCTTCAGGTTTCTTATCATATAAATAATTTAACCACTATGTAGAGATGAACATAACCATCAAAGGCTGCATTTCTTTGAGGGTTAATCACGATAAGAAAACACAGCCAAAGGCCACAATTCTTAGAGGGCTCAATCTTTCATGGCTTCAAGGTATAGAAAAGATGGAGGAGGTGGGTTTAGGCTACATAGCAAGAAAGCAGCGTTGAGATTAACTAGGTGTTTTATTAGGTTTGTGGTTGTCCTAGCGGGAGGAAAATGAAAACTAAAAATTCGGATTTGTATATGAAAGGGGACCCAAGAGTATGGCTTTAGAGTTTTATTCTCTTTGAGAGGGAGTGGGTCAAAGGGGGGTGTTGGCTGAGGGAGAAGGAAGTGAGTAAATTAAGAATATCAAGATAACAAAGAGAACTCAACAAATATCTCTCCTAGAGGAAACTACAAAACTACCGCCACAATTGCATGTAAGAAACTAAGCAAAGTAACATTTTATTCGCTATTTTCTCAACTCTATAAAGGCGATGTACACAAAGAGTAACAAGAGAGAAATATAAAGAAATGCTCATGCAGGAGTCAACAAAACTATTTATAAAACAAGAATGGTTCCACATAATTGTAATCCCCAAATTCACTCCTTAGAATGATCAGCCAATCTGGTTTGCAAAGTGGATGGTCTTAAATTTGAGCACATTTGCCTGCACAACAAGGGATTGGCCATACTCGTATGAAAACAGAGTGGCTCTTGAATTGTGGCATATATGGGAAAATCATCAATAATAAGGGGCCAAGCAAAACACTCAATTCCTTTGCTTTAAATTTTATGTATGCTAATGATGATGTCGATGGAAGATCTTCAAACTAAATGGAGTACTTTTGTTTATGATTTGATGATTAGTTTGTGCACATTAGATTGCGTTGCGTCGCCTCATTGCATTGCTGCCACAACATAAATTAATTAGTAGGCACTCTTCTCACAAATTTAAATTTTAGATTAATATATCTTTTCCTGGTTACTTTAAATGTCCACGGCTTTGCTTGGCTGGTCATAACCAAGGCAGTCTTGTAGGTCGTAGAAATCTATGGCAGTAGAAACTGACAGACGAAAACGACGGTCTCGCAGACCCTTCGTCGTCCACACCTTCCTATGTCGGTCCTTTCCGCCGGAGACGCGAGAAACCCTAATAATCCTAGATGAAGTGTTCCGCCATGGCCGTAAGTTTAAATTTTATATTTTTCTCACTTCTCTCTGCTTTTACATTTAAACTAATTTTTATAATATAACTTCTTATATTTTATCCACGTAACAAAATAGGTGAATAAGTGTTTGTGTGTATATTGCATATATCCCCAAGCGTAGAAGCATTTGGGAGTAAGTGAATAAGTGTTTGTGTGTATTGGATTAGTGCAATCAGAAACACTAAACTTAATCTTCACCAACCCTAAAACACTAAGATAATTAATTTTGAAAAATAAAAAAAGCAAAATGAAAACTTAATTCAAAAGTTGTTTAGAATTGTTTGAATGCAGGCTTTTTTATGTGTTTTAGAGACAAATGAACCAATTGACCACATAAAATCAAGTGTTTGTATTAAATTTTCACGTAACAAAATTGGATTAGTGCAATCAGAAAAGTTATGTCCATT
>NW_018253381.1:0-436 GCF_001263595.1 Phalaenopsis equestris
ATCTCTCTCTCACTATTATCTAGCTTGAATTTTCTCTCTTTTATCTATTTCCGTTCGCTTTCTTCCTCAAGCTAACAACCCCTCTTGCTCTCTTGATCTCTATCACTCTTTCTCTCTCACTCTCCCTATCTTTTATCTTTCCTCACTCTGCATCTCACGCTCCTTATTTCTCTCTATCAGTTATTAGAAGAGATGGGTTTGGATTGAGTGTGAGTGACAGAGTGAGAGAGGGATATAGTAGAGATACATAGCAAGGTATAGCAAGGTAGAACTATCTATGCATCTCTCTGAGTTAAAAGAGGAGAGAGACCAAGAGGGGAAGTTAGAGAGCGCCAAAAATAGAGAGAAAAGAGTGAGTGAGAGTGAAGGTGAGAGAGGGGATGATAAAGGCAGAGAAAATAGAGTTAAGTGAGTGGGAGGTAAAAGCAAGAAAGTA
>NW_018253382.1:0-234 GCF_001263595.1 Phalaenopsis equestris
TTGAAATGTTAAAAGTAACAGTTTAATCATTGACACGCATCGTTAATTCCCCTTTTTGCACATTTATCATTGCCCTATCTAGGGCTAGGAAAGGTCTCCCAAAATGATAGATATCTCTTTATCTTCCTCCATATCTAGCACAATGAAATCGATAGGAAAGATAAATTGATCTACTTTCACTAGGACATCTTCTATAACTCCTTTAGGGTATGTTATTGAACGATCTGCTAACTG
>NW_018253382.1:2063-2590 GCF_001263595.1 Phalaenopsis equestris
AATAAAATAAAACACACAAAATAAAATACAATAATTGTTAAAGTTTAAATAAGAATTTCTAAAAATAAAATTTTGCTTTTAAATCAATTAATTTTTGTTTTCCCAGGCAACAGCGTCAAAAACTTGATCCCGAAATTGCTTATATGCAACAGTATAACAATATCTTTGATGATATTTTTCACTTATGTTTCCTTACTTTGCAACAGAACCAAAAACTTGATCCTGGCAAAAATAAGAATTTAACTCTTTAATTTATATTGGGATACTACGCAAGTATACGTATTGTTATCAAGTAATATAAGACTTTTTTATTAATACCTGAATATCAAACCTACAGGGAAATACATAATATGCACTATTGAACAGCAAACTTTCTATTTTAAAAAGACAATTACTTCACCTAAAAATATTTTTGCAGTATTAAAATTCAAATCTTTTTGGTATTTTTGATATTTTTACAGAACAATAACAATTTAAAAAGATAACTTGAGTTTATGTAAAAGAAAAGCACTGAATTTGAAAAATAT
>NW_018253382.1:2748-10342 GCF_001263595.1 Phalaenopsis equestris
GGCTAGGCAAGGAAGATACCAGCTCTCACTCTAGAGTTCCCTCGATTCCCTCGACCTAGGGGCTAACATCTCGCATCAGAACCAAAAACAATGAACCAAGATGGGGGCTTTAAAGTCCTCTAACTCTACACCCTTCAATGATTATTTCTCTCTTTATTTGCACTAAATCATATGAGTTACATTCTCATTCATACAACCTCATGTGATTCTTTCCAATTGTTGACTGAGAAAATACCAGTCAAGTTCTTACATGTTCTCACAACAAATTTTAACATCTGGATAGGCCAAATCAAGAAGTAAATGAAGTTCATAGATTTAAATCATCACAACTTCTTCCAACATTAAAGATCAATACTCTCCACAAGTTCTATCCAAAACTTAATTTCTTATCCTTTTAAGAAGAATGAAAACAAAAGATAAAAACTTATCTAAAATCCTCCACCAAACTCTTGAAGTTCCTTTGAATTTCTTCTCTTTTACAACACTCTCAAAATAAACTAAAAATAAAAAGGATAAAGTAAATTTTTGGGGTGTTTAAAAATCTCTTCAAACTCTTTAGAACTCCTCTTCTTCTAACTCTTTTCAAAACTTTCAAGCACCCCTTTCAAATGTCTCAACTTCCTTCTTTTATAAATCTCCAAAAGGTGCCTTGGAAACTCTTCAAAATGTGTCCACATTCAATGAATCCTCTAAAGGATGCCTCCTTTCACAAGTCTTTTAATAATATTTTCGTTCTTAGTGGTCATAACCACCCTCTTAAGCCAAAAGGTGCCTAAAATACCCCTTCAAAATTTGGCCAAATGAAGAAAACCGTCAAATAATTGTCTCTAGTGCTTAAGCGCAGTCTTCTCTATTTCATCGGTGCTTAAGCGCCAGATCTGGCACTTAGGTGCGAAAACTCTTTTGCACATTTTTCACATTTTTGCTCCAAATTTGATCCTTTTTCACTCCTGTAAGCATTTTTCACCCTTTTTACCTATATCTGCAAGAAAAGCACAAAAATACCTTCCATTTAAGCGTAATATCTCAAAAATAGGTATAAAAATGTGTCTAAAAACACTATATACTTTAGGTGTATCAAAATCTCCCAAACATAAAATGTTACTTGTCCTCAAGTGACACTTCAATCTTTAAAAACTAAATATTTATGATATGTATATGAGTTTTTTTAGGAGTTACTAAACTTTTTATTTATTCTAAAAGTAGGTAGAAGGATAAAGAAGCTACTCATAATTCATGAGAAGGATACAACAAAACATGGATTTCATATATAAAAATAAGTTTACAAAATAAAAGAAACAAAAATACATCTTATCTCACATTCCTTCCCAAGAAAATCCCTAGAAGTTCTCTCCAAGCCTTTCTTACTTTACAATCACTCCCAATTTTCTCTTAGAAGTGTAATGAACAATAAATCTCTCACTTTCCCTCTCCTCTTTCAACTCTAGAAGAAAATCTACTCTTCTCTCTCTATCTCTACCAAAGACTTCACACGCCACCCCCCTCTCTACATCTCCGTCACACCACACACACTTGACAAATGAGAAGTCTTCTTGTTTTATTTTTGGGTTGCCTCCTTTGGAAAAGAATTCAAAATTTCCTCCAAATTCAAAAGATGTTTCATTTGATCCAAGAGACATATCCCTTCATAAAAGAACCTTCCAAAGTATCTAGATGCATTGAATTACTCCAAAAGGTGTGTAGAAAAGTGTCCTTTTGAAATTCATGCAAAAATTTGCCTCGAACTACCTTAATTTGAAAAAGTCATCCCTGGCGCATCATGAAGTAATCTAGTGCATCATGCGCCGATCTAGCGATTCATGCGCCAGTTCTCTGGATTTTGGCGCATGATGCGCTAGAATCCCAAAATTCGATGTTTTGGCTCCAAATTTCATCTTTTTTTGTCATTGTTGGTCCAAATGCCTAAAAATGATATAACTACAACAAAAACATGAAAATACACTTCTTTAAAGTGCAATATCACAAAAAATAAGCATAAAATAAGTACTTAAAATAGTATTTATTTTGGTGTATCAGTCACTACAACATCTTTTGATGATGATAAGCTCGCTGACTTGCATGATATAAATGATTTTTTAGAGGAAGTTTAAATGAACATTGTGCTCTAATGGGAGGAAATCAAAAGAAGAATCGTCTGTTACTACAACGAGAATGTTTGGGAAAGGACATTCTCCCTCGATGACCTAGTTCTAAAAAAAGGTGATACAATCACAAAAGCATAGTTAGTCGACAAGCTCAATCAAACATAGACGATCCCTTTATCATCAACTATCATGTTGCCTCAAGAGCTTATAATTAAAGTTCTATATGGGGAAAAGGCTCCACTGAACTTGTAGTAGAGACGACCTTAAATAATTTTATCCTTGAAAAAGATTACCTTATATCTTTGTTTGAAAAATAATATTACTTTGAATAAACTTTTGCCTTGCTTCCTTGTGAAAAAATGAACTATGGCATAGCATTATAAACCAAGACTTGGAAATAATGCTCAAGGAACCAAATGATCAATGAACCTCGCATCACAAAAAAAACTAAGGGAATTGGATTATCCATAAAAAGGATAATTAAAAAGTGTTCTAACTTCTGCTTACAATAAAGATGACTAGAAAGTCTTCCCATGCTTGGTTGTAATAAGGTTGATTGAATAACATTTTGATGCTTGGTTGTAATAAAGATAACAGAAAAGAGTTTGTCGGCACTATTTTGGTTTGGAGGAGTTGCCTGTAAGAAGCTGTCGGTCACCGGAATCGAAATCTCGTTACCCCCTTCGGAAGGACGTTTTAATTTATATATAAAATCAAGTTTAAGAAAATATGAAATTCAAACTAACCCCATATTTTTATAGTTTAAATGAAATAGCATTGTACCTCAATCCCTGTATCTATCCCGAAGGATAAACACAAGACTTGAGGATGAGGCTCGATAAAATAAACTGAGAAACATATGACGTCTGTTTGGTCTATGAAACCATTTTATTTGCCGACAATTTCTCCTATTTAATATGAAGAATTAAATAAGGTTTATATTAAGCTGGGTTCGAGAAAAGTCAAAGAGGTCAAAGAAAACTACATCTTAGTTAACCAAAGTTACCTAAGAAAACTATCGATAAAAATCAGGGAATATTATCTTCAAAGAGGTCAAAGAATAGGACTTTTCAATGAAATCAAACAAAGGGGTGTGAAAGGGGAATGGTTCAAATTTAGAGCATTTTTATTGTAGAATCTAAATGAGGAAGAACTAGAAAATGACATAGACTCGGAGGAGAACATCAGTGCCTTCACAGTCTATCATATTGTTTGGCTTTGGTTTTGAGGAGAAAATTTTTAAGTGTTTCATCCTGCCAATTTGATTTAATTAGGACTTACATTTGTGTGAAACGATCACACAAATAGCCTAGAAGATGTGAGGATTTAGGTCATGACGAACGACAACCTCGAAATCCTAAGATAAGTTAGGGCTTATATTGTACAGCAGAGTTGTACAAAGGCCTAAAGATGAGGTGAGGATTTATGTTGCATAAGCAGACAACATCAAAATCCCATGGCTTGGTTGTTTAATTCTAAGGAATGAATTGGTGTAGCTGGTGAAGTCATGTTTTGCTGTTGAAGATGGTTGTGCTACCCACCATGCTAGCTCCAAGCTCCTTACCGTAACGAGTTTGAGCTTTCTAGGGTGTCCAGTTATGATGTCAAATCAGGTGGCCTTATGGTTGTAGTTTTTTAAATTTTTATGGGGACATTAAATTTGATTAGAGCAACACCGATTAGGATCTCACGGTTCCCTCGTTCCGGCACCACTATTTTCTATTGGATTCACTTAGTCCAAATGAATTTGCTAAACTCAACTTAATGAGTTCCACAATTTCATTTAAATTGTGGGAAGCCTCGTTAGCAACCGTAGGTTACCTCCTTCGAGGGGTTCCCAATCATCCGATAGAGATGTCTTAATATAGTTGTAGTTATTGTTTTATGTGATGTTTGTGATTAAATTTTGAGTTTTTTTTTTTTATATTTTGAATGTTGTGGGGTTTAATTCTATCTTGTTTGATTTTAGTTTTAATTTTGATTTTGGTTTTGTGGCTATACTGATAATTTTAGTTTTCATGTAGGGCGACATCGTTGTTTAGCATGCAAATTTATGTAAGCATAAAAGTATAGTATAAAAGTACAAGAAAGACAGCGTTGAAAACTGTAAAAGTGTACCTGACAAGTATTCTCATTCCACCACCTGAAACTTAAAACGCATGTCAGGGTAATTTATATAGAGGCAAAGAAGTAAGGTTTTGGTAGTTTTCCTAACCCTATGTCATATCTTGGTGGGTCCTTAGGAGTTTAGTTAAGGATGATTTTGTCAAGCAAAACATATTAAGTTTAGTTGATCTCCGAGGAATCCAACAGATCTAGAGAAAGAAGCAGGTCCGTGCAACTTATTAGAGGTTGCCCATTTCTCTCCTTCAATTAAGCCTAAATATTAATTAAGGCCAAATTCCTAAAATTACACTTTTGCCCCTAAGGCTCTAACACTCATAATTTGCCAAACTCAAATCAAATGACTTTAAAATTTTTATCCTACCTCATTAATGAGTCAATTAAGACATCAGAGGAGAAAATGTGATTTTTCAAATTTTAATTTAAATTATATAATTATTTTCATGTAAAAATGGGATTTTTCAAAGAAAATTTGCTAACTTAACCAAGGTGAAGCTTAATCACTTGAAATTATTAGTGGAGGTAGACCTACACCAGAAATCCATTTGGACAAAATTTCATGATTTTTTAAGTTTTATTTGAATTATTAGAATTATTTTAATTTTTGTGGTATTTATTAAATATAAAATATTTTAAATCGGAAAAATTAAGTTTTGCATTTTTGAAAAATCTTCTTAATCCAGAGAAGTAAATTTTATATTTTTTTAATTTTTCTTTGATTTATTGGAATTATTTTAGTGGAAATCCATTTTTTAGCATTTAAAAATTATTGTAATATTCAAAATACAATATCCTTATATAGAAAATCAGGAAAAATATTCAAATTATTTGTAAGTGCTTAGAAAATGATTTAGAACATTTTTATGAATTTTATTACTTTTGTGATTTGTTTCCATGAATTTAATTATTTTTTTTATTTTTAGGAATTTTTAATTATTTTAAATATTTAAAAATGGGCTAAAAAAATGAGGATTTTATGCTTGCTAAATTGACTAAGGTGAAAGCCCAATCACTTAAAATTTTTACTGGAGGTAGAACTAGACTAGAGAACCACTTGGACCAATGCCATTTGGACAAAATCTCATGATTTTTTAAATTTTATTTGAAATATCAGAATTATTTTAAGTTATGGGGTATTTATTAAATATAAAATATTTTAAATGGGGAAAATTAAGTTTTGTATTTTTGAAAAATTTCCTTAAGGTCAGAGAACCTAAAGAAGTAAATTTTATATTTTTTTGGTTTTTCTTTGATTTATTGAAATTATTTTAGTGGAAATCCATTTTTTAGCATTTAAAAATTATTTTAAGCTTCAAAATACAATATCTTTATTTATAAAATCAAGAAAAATATTCCAATTGCTTCTAAATGTTTAGAAAACAATTTAGAATGTTTCCATGAATTTAATTATTTTTTTTATTTTTAGGAATTTTTAATTATTTTAAATATTTAAAAATGGGCTAAAAAAATGAGGATTTTATTTTAAAAATAATTTTATTTTTATAAAATTCCTTTGGTCACAAAGAACTTAAAAAACAAGTCTTCATAATTTTTTTAGTTATATTTTGATTTTTTTTTAAATCGTTTTAGTGCAAAAAGATATTTAACTTGAAAAATCAATTTAGGCCATCAAATGGACTCAAAATGCTTTGAAATTTTTATGGGGAGTTATTTGGATCTTAAATAATAATGGAGATAAAAATCCAAGTCATTTTGATGTTTGTATTTTCTAAAGTTAATTATCTTAGTGATTTAGGGTTTGTAAAGATTAGATGCATTTTGAATGACTTGGCTTATGAGAAATTTTTTAAGGGTTCTTTGGTCACAGTGAACCTATCAAAATTTCCTTGGATTTTTCAAAGTAACGTGCTAATTATTATGATTAATTTAAGCAAATAATGTATATAAACTCGAAAAATATAGCTCTCTATCTAGAGATCTCCTCTAACTTTGGAAAAATCAGAGAATATTCCTCATAATAGAGGCTACAACATGCTAAAATTTTAAGCCATGGTGAAATGTTTACATGCATGGAGAATCAAAAGTTTCAAAATATTGTTTAATTAATTAAAAATAAAATATACATCAAATGGACTTCAAACCAATTTCACATTATTCTCCTTTGTTCACTAAGCAAGAGGGTATTTTTATTTTGTTTTTGTGATTTTTCTTCACCAAGATATGGATTTTTGAAGTTTCAGGGAATTAAAAAAATCCTAAAATATTTTATTTTCCCGCTTATCCATGTCAACCTCGACAGCGTCAAATAGGCCACGCGTCCTCCTCTGGTTGGCTAGCGTTATCTGGTTTGACAGCATGTTCTTGAACGAAACTGTTGTCCAACCGCATCAGGCCATCCATTCAATACACGCGCGATCTGACAGTCCATGGTCTTCGTCCCCATCTGGCCTAAACCCACAACCATTTTCTAACCCTAATTTCTTCTTCCATTCTCAATGAAATTTCATGGAATTTGTTTCTAAATGTTCATCTAACATAGAGGAATAAATCCATATGATTGATCAATCATGAATTATAAGTTTGCTTCACAATGTCCCAAACTGAGCTTAAATTTAGGGGAAAATGGCTCATACCTCTGTCCAAGAGGTTTGGCCTCAATTGGATGCATGTAGAAGGTTCAGTGGAGTCCGATGAGCCTTCTAGATGCACAAATTTGAGCTTAGCTTGGGTCTGGTTCAGAACTCCTCCAATGGGTGGTGCGGCTTTGGTCTAGAGCTAGGTTAAAGTCATTGTAGGATGGGGGTTTTATGGGGGAACTTCCTCTTTTAGTTTAGGGAAGCTCAGGGAACAATCAATTTTGAGTTTTATCAAGTTTCAAAAAATGCCTTATTTTTTGGCTTGAAAATGAGCTCTGAAATTGAGCTCACAAAGGGGAAATTAGGGCTGGAAGTTGACAGAGATGAGGTTAGGAATGCTAGGGGAAGGCTTGGGAGCAATTTTGGGGACTTCCTTTGAGAGAAAATTTCAGCACCCCCCTTGGTCGTGGGAAATGGCTGTTTAAATAGCTGACCAAAGGAAAATATGTTGAGATTTTCATACCTATTTTATACTATTTTTAATGTTATTGCACTTTAAAGAAAGGTATTTTTGATGTTTTGTTGCAGGAATTATGAATTAGGGTCATTGGAGCAAAAAGATGCAAAAAGGAGCGAAGTTGGAGCGAAAAAGACCAAAATGTGAAGAATTGAACTAGGTTGTCGACGGCACCCTCGACCCCGCTGACGGCGAGGTTTTCCCGAGACTACAGGACAAAATTCTTCAGAAGCCCGCTGACGGCGCCCTCGATGCCGCCAACGGCGAGATCGACAGTTATGCCTACTCAAGCTTTGGATAAGACCAAATTT
>NW_018253382.1:11343-12258 GCF_001263595.1 Phalaenopsis equestris
TGGGATCGATCTCTAGGACTCCATTAGAGCCCTATATTACTTGAGCGATACATATACTTGCGTTGATAAGTGTGACTTTATAATTATTAAATATTCATTACGTCAATAATTATCTTATATTTTAAGCATATAAAAAGTCACTGTCCAAATTTTTGGCGTCGTTGCCGGGAGTGAGTAAACAAAAATTACAATTAGAGTAACGGAAAAATTAGGATTATTAGAAAACTTTTACTTGAATTGTAACATATTTTCATATTTTAGTTAACTGTTTTACTGTGTAATGATTTCAAATTGTATGCATAATTTTGGACCTGAAAATCTTATACCCTACGATTCAGAATTAGAACGCACTGTTAGAAAAATTAGAATATTGAGAGGAGAACCTAGAAATTGTGATACAATGGAAAACAACATGAACAATCAAGGAATAGAAAATGAACACCAACCTAGACCCATATGAGATTCTGCAAATACTACAGCAGATGAAATTCACTTGTCTATCCAAAATCCTGATGTACCTTGTAATTCATTTGAGCTTAAACCTATTATTATCCAAATGGTACAAAACAATCAATTCGGAGGTACACCCAATGAAGATCCTAATTTACACCTCGCTAGTTTTTTAGAACTGTGTACTAGTTTTAAATATGACAGAGTTTCAAATGGTGCTATTAGACTTAGACTTTTTCCTTTTTCACTGAGGGATAAGGCTAAGATGTGGTTAAATTTTTTAGCACCAGGATCTATTAGAACTTGGGGAGAACTTTCACAGAAATTTCTATCCAAATATTTCCCTCCATCCAAAACTGCTAAACTTAGAAATGACATAACATCGTTCTGTCAGATTGAGGGAGAGTCGATATATGGAGCTTGGGAGAGATTTAAAGATCTTCTTAGGAAATGCCCTCATCATTC
>NW_018253382.1:13321-13843 GCF_001263595.1 Phalaenopsis equestris
TTAAAAATATCCACTTACACCAATGAAAATTACTGTGGAGAAACCCCCCCCACCATTTTCTCAAAGATTGAAGCAACACAAACAGAATAAACAATTTTCAAATTTTTAAAAATTCTTAAGAAGTTAACAGTAAATATTCCATTCGTAGAAGCTTTAGAGTAAATGCCCAATTATGTGAAATTTATGAAAGATATTTTGAACAAAAAAAGGAAGTTCAGGGATAATGAAGTTGTTGCACTTAACAAAGAGTGTAGTGCAATTATTCAGAAAAAGCTTCCTGAAAAATTAAAAGATCCTGGCAGTTTCACTATACCGTGTGCTATCGGTGAAAAATTTTATGGAAGAGCTTTATGTGATTTGGGAGTCAGCGTTAACCTTATGCCTCTATTAATTTTTAAAAAACTAGGATTAGGAGAAGTCTCACCTACTTCTGTAACTCTTCAATTAGCAGATCGATCAGTTAACTATCCTAAGGGAGTTATAGAAGATGTGTTAGTAAAAGTTGACAAATTTATCTTTCCG
>NW_018253382.1:14114-14361 GCF_001263595.1 Phalaenopsis equestris
GAACATTTTAAAGAACATTTTGAAGAGAAAGAACAATTTGAAGATAGAGATGAAGATATTTTGGGCGAATTAGAAAATGAAGAATTAGATTATGTTCAGGAAAGATTTGAGATGTTGGATATTACGAAAAATGCCAATAAAATGTATTTCCATAGATTATAAAACCACCTGAACTGGAGATGAATGTATTGCCTAGCCACTTGAAGTATGTATTTTTAGGAGACTCATCTACATTACCTATTATTAT
>NW_018253382.1:14393-14647 GCF_001263595.1 Phalaenopsis equestris
CAGCAAAGACTATTAGATACATTAAAAAGATATAAGAAAGCTTTTAGTTGGACCTTAGCTGATATTAAGGGAATCAGTCCTTCAATCTGTATGCACAAAGGAGATTAAATCTAATGATGAAAGAAGTAATTAAGAAGGAAATTTTGAAACGGTTAGACACTGGAATTATATATCCTATTTCAAATAGTGTGTAGGCAAGTCCATTCATTGTGTTCCTAAGAAAGGAGGAGTGACTGTTGAAACAAAAGAAAATA
>NW_018253382.1:14680-15147 GCF_001263595.1 Phalaenopsis equestris
CTGAATTAATACCTATCAGACAACCCCCCCCCCCCCCGTGATGAAATAAGGCTTATGATTCTCATTTTAGGATTGATACCAAATTTTCAATTCTCATTTTGGGGCCGGTACCCAAAGCTTTATTTCCATTTGTCGGAACACCTGAAACTTGATAATTTGAAGTCTGACATCTAATCCCCAGTGAAGTCGCTAGAAGCTGTCGGCCAACAACTTCTAATTTGGCGACTGACATGGTACCTTTATGTTTTGATGAATGCCTTTCGATTTATGTAATGCACCTGCAACATTTCAGAGATGTATGATGTCTATATTTAGTAAATTATTTGATGATGGATTAAAAGTATTTATGGATGATTTCTTTGAATTTGGAACATCATTTGACGCATGCTTAAATTATCTTGAAAAAGTTTTGGAGGTATGTGAAAGAACTAATTTGGTTCTAAATTGGGAGAAATGTTAATTTATGG
>NW_018253383.1:0-2209 GCF_001263595.1 Phalaenopsis equestris
CAAACCCCACACCAAAAATAGTGCCGACATCTCCCTTCCAAATTTGATTTACCATTTCGCAAATTAAACTAAATCGTGTTGTGCTGCGTGTACTTTGAAATTTTCTTATATTAATTAAATCTTACACTTTTTTAAATAAAGAGGTTAAAAAATATCCATAAATTAAGACCCGCCCGGTCTACAGATCAACCTCTATTTTTAGTGATTGCACTAAAGATTACGAGTTTTTTTTTTTTGCCATAAAGCTAACCCTAAAACTTTCTGTTTTAAAGCCCGCTGCAATGGCCAACCCAATGCTGACCTTTTCCTGCAACCTGCCAATGGACCGCAGCGCCCGTAACGTCGCTCCCACCATCAAGTTCGGAGGTGGATTTGAAAACCTCGAGGTTATCCTCGGGAAAGCTCCATTCGTAGTAATGAAGATCGCTGCTCCGGAAATGCAAGAACCGTCTGAAGAATTCAGTTTGAACTGCCTACTTTCAGGACTTCCCTGCCTGCAAGAAGGCTAAAGCTACTGCCGTCGCAACACCCGTCAAGCCTGCTTTCCCTGCTGCTGCCAAGGGGAAAGAAGTGATGGTCGTTGAAGACCCGACTGTCGTTGAAGGGTCGTTGAAGACCCGACTGAGGGATTAACAGTCTTACCACCTGTATTTAAAATTGGGTCGAGCACAAGGACTGTACCACTGACCCGGACTTAAAGGAGGAACCACAATAGAAGAGTTCGAAGGGCCATCAAAGCCCGGACTCCTTAAAACACACCCGTTGAAGAGGAGACTCATCGAATTGAAGAGGTGTTACCAGAAATTTATCCACTCCTACGAGGGAGTAGATTCCATCCTCTGACAGATACTGATGGATATGAGAGTATGAATATGACAGTATCCGGAAGATTGCTGCCGCATTACCATCACTTCATGGACATGGTGAGGAGGGAAAGAAGTTTACTCCTATCACCCGAGTTAGCACAGTTTTCAGAAGGCTTGCTACCAAGGAAGGATGTTTTGTTAGTGAATTACTTAAGCGAGTGGAACATGCAATTTCCTCTCGTATGAAGAAAGAAATTTTAAAGGATGTTAAGGTCGTTAAAAAGTCTCACAAGTCGACTGAAAAGTCACCTACCCGTATTCCCGTCTGGTTTCGTTTAGGAAACCGAGTTGATACTGCTATAGTCACCACCGATCATACCACCACCAGGACCACAGGTCGCCGACCGATTAAGTCAAGACTGGGTCCGAAGATCTTACCCGTCATTCCTGCAATCCCAGAGATAAAGACAAGATGGTTACCTGACACTGCCTCCGATCTTTGCGAAGCATACCTTCCCTCGACATACCAATGTCTCTACTAAGACGTCCCGTCCTAAGACATCATCATCAAAGAAGAAGAACGTATGGGTACCCAAGGTCGCGGCACCAATACAGTTCAGTGAGCCTACAGGATAGGAAGTAAAACCAGTGCCTGAAATATCTGGCATCGTTGCGATAATAGCCAGCGAGGTGGAGGGACAAGTAGAGGATGTCCATCAGGGTCCTCCAGATCTTAAAGCAATCAAGCAATCGATAATTGAGGAAAAATTTGAGAAACTCAGGATTGAGATTTCTGAGTTAGCTCGAGAGCACGGAGTTTCCATCAATAGTGACAATGAAGATTTTGATTATAATGATTACCTGGAGGAGGATTTCATGGGTGTCCATGTGATCGAAACCAGAGCTACCACATTGCGCGCGAGGCTCAATCTCACACCGAAGAGAACGCCGTAGATGAGCTGCGTAGGGTTATCCTCCTAAGAGATGAGCAAGTCAGTCTACTGGAGAAAAGAATAGAAGACATGACTACAGCTATGACCGCCATGGCCACCATTCAGGGGCAATCACAAGCACCAAGATTGGCTTCTCCAGAGATTAATAAACCAGAAATCATACACATCACAGATGAAAGAAGGGAGGCTACTTCGGCAGACAAAGATGAACAACCAAAGAAGGATTATCTATTAGGTGCCATGCCAAAAAAGAGTTCAAGAAAATGGTTGAACAAGTACGGGATGTCTTAGCCCAATCCAAGGGCGGTGCATCAATTTTAAAGGGTAGACCTTACTCGGAGGAGTTTGATATCGTGCCTTTCCCGAAGGGTTTTGTGGCCCCAAACTTCAAGATATTCGATGAGACTGGAAATCCCAGACAGCACATAGCACATTTCCGAGCCAGTTGTG
>NW_018253383.1:2435-4968 GCF_001263595.1 Phalaenopsis equestris
TTGAGGTGGAGAAACCTTAGCATGAAATGTGAACCTCAGCTACAGAAACATCAAGCAATTGAGATTCTACTCAAAATCATTCATGGGCCAGTAGCTTTCATGCTTAAGGGACTCACCATCAAATCCTTTGAGAAGCTACTCAGTAAAGCCAATAGTCTTCAAGAAGAAATGAAGCACATAGAGCCACATGAAAAGGCTAAAGTGACTAGTGTGTTCTAAAAGAAATTAGGGGTAGTTGCAACTGTCGATAAAGAAACACAGCCAATAAAGATATATGCAGAAGAGCATCGCCAGTCTTCATCGCAGTACTCTCAGAAACAGAGCAGACAATCCAACCAACGGCCGCCTCAGGAGGGATCGCCTTGAACAGCGGGTAAAAGAATATCCCTGTTAGAGCGACAGAAAGTTGTGTATTCCTTCAAGGATGAGGCCGTACCAAAAATATTCAAAAGCTTGATGAAGAAACCAAAAATATTCAAAAGCTTGATGAAGAAGCCAGAATTCAAGCAACTGGATCCAAAGAAACCTAAAGAGGTGGATAAGAAGAGTGAACCAAATTATTGCCCGTACCACCAATTGCTTGAGCACACTATAGACAAGTGTTTCGTCTTTAAGGACTGGCTAGAGAAGAACCTCAAGGAAGAGAATATAAAAATCCCGAAGGAGTATTTGAGAGAACCAGAAAAAGGTTCCATAAACATGGTTTCAGCTGAGTCAATCTCTTCGATCGATCCGTATATTGGAACAGACAGATGGAGTATAACTTGGGATGAACTCAGGAGGGTCCTTAATCAAATACAGGATTCCTTGAAACAAGCTTCTATGAACACCGAAGAAGAATGGAATGAGGTCTGGAGCAGATCGTTCAAGAAAATACTGAACAAAATACAGTCTGCATTAAAACAAGCTCCAATCAGATTCCGCAGCATACCGAGCCCGAGATGAAGATTTCGCTAGGAGATCCGTCATCGTCAAGGACAAAGAACAAGAAGAAGAAAAGCGTCACTGCCAAGATTGTTAGCACGGGGGGTAGGATAGGGGCTGCCTCTACTAGACTGTTTGTCTCAGATTTGGGGAAGAAAATGCTCGAACCCTTGACTTTGTATGATTATCTTTTTGTTCCTTCGGGGTCTTATGAATATAATGACTGTGATTTCAGCTATATTTTGACTATTTCTGGTAATAACGTTACTAATTATGACCTATCTAGCTGCAATCTCGATCCCCAAAATGATCCTCAAATTGTACTCGAGTCTGAGGAACTCGTTGTCAAGTCCAAAGAAGACATCAATGATACGGCTTATGAGAGCACCGATAACGAAGAACCAACTTTCGAGTGTCATGGTACACTGCTTGCCATCAACTTAGATCTTTCCGACGAAGAGGAAGAGACACCGGAAGACTCAATAATGATTCCTCAAGAAGAAGAAATCACAGAAGTCCACTTAAGGAGCGGAAAAGTGTTACCACCAAGAACAGCTCCAACAGATAAAGGAAAACAGATAATGACTCGAGAAGAGATACCCCCACCTCCGTCAAAGGAAGAACCACATAATCAAGATAAAATTGGAGGATCATGCAAAGTAGACTACAATGTGCTAGCTCATCTTAGAAAGTTTCCTGCCCAACTAAGCATCTACAACGCTCTGATCCTGTCAAAGGAGATGAGAGAATCTTTGGTTACAGCTTTGCTTGATCCAGAAATTTGCTTAGCTCAGTTGGCTAGCACATTCTTAGATGAAGTTTGCTCGTTGAGAAAACAGTCTGGGGTAACCTTCATAGATGAAGACTTGTTTCTCGGTACCGCCGACCACAACTGTGTGCTCTACATCTCCGTCAACATCGGCAGATTTGTGTTATCTAGAGTTTTAGTGGATCCTGGGGCATCTCTTAACTTGATGAGCCTACGGAAATTGGCCTATTTGGATATTGAAGCTCAAGAGCTTACGACCGATAAGATGATGTTAAGAGGATTCAACCAGAAGGGAGAAAGAGCCCTTGGATCAATTACATTACTTATGAAGGTTGGAGAACTCGTAATAACCGCTAAATTTCATATCATTGACGTTGAGACCTCTTTTAACGCTCTATTGGGTCGACCATGGATTCATGAGCATAAAATAGTTCCATCATCTCTACACCAGTGCATCAAATACCGCAAAGATGGTCAAGAAAATTGCATCAAGGGAGACCTACAACCATTTTCAGTGCACGAAGTTGGTATCCATGAAGATGTTGCCTACTACGCGCCTCCAAAGAAGACTGTCTTCTCGCGCGACATTCTGACAAACAAATATAAGGATTCAGAAGATCACAAAAAGGAAGCCATACAACTTTGCTTCAACAACCTTCTACCACTCTCTTACAATGATTTGGTGGAGGTTCTTCTAGTTCACGCACCCGAGGTCGAGGCCGGGGACGCGGACGAGGAAAGATCAATTTAATTGTTGAACGGACTAGGACAACTATCAACATTGGTGATGAAGATAGTTCCGAAGACAAAATAATGATGACAAAGCAAAAGAAACCTCAG
>NW_018253383.1:5263-7640 GCF_001263595.1 Phalaenopsis equestris
GTACAGTTGGACCAATCGATGATTCTGAATTTTGCATGGTTGTTACTAGTGAATCAGAAGAGGATTGCCTCGATATAGAGAATGACTCTAATGATCAACCAATAGAAGATGCTCCGCCAGAATTTGAGGAGGAAATTAAATCCACCGTTGATGAATTGAAAGAGATTAACCTCAGGACTGAAGAACGACCCCAACCTACATTTATCAGTTCTCTACTTAGTGACAAAGAATTTGAAGTCTTGGTCAAACTATTAACAGAATTCAAAGATTAATTCACATGGAGCTACGATGAAATTCCAGGACTGTCAGCAGAGGTTGCAGTCCATAAACTTAGGGTGGACAAGAATATAACTCCAGTAAAGTGTCGAGGTAAAAAAGTTGATAGATGCCAACTTTGTTAAAGAAGAGCAATACCCCACATGGTTGGTTAACATTGTACCTGTTAAGAAGAAAAATGGACAAATTCGCGTTTGTGTCGACTTCAGAGATTTGAACAAGGCATGTCCAAAAGACGAGTTTCCACTACCTATACCAGAAATGATGGTGAACATCGCTTCGACACATGAAATTTTCTCCTTCATGGACGGATCATCAGGATACAACCAAATCAAGATGGATCCCGAGGATGCAGCGCTTACAACTTTCAGAACACCGATTGGAATTTTTTGCTATACAGTGATGTCATTCGGCCCAAAGAACGTCGGAGCAACATATCAGAATGCAATGATGAAGATTTTTGACAACCTCATTCACAAGCAAGTAGAATGCTACGTGGATGATCTCGTTATCAAAAGTAAATAAAAAAAGACCATTTGTACGATTTGAGGATCGTGTTTGAACGGTTATGATGGTATGACCTTAAAATAAATCCCTTAAAATGCACCTTCGGTGTTTCCACTGGGAAATTTTTAGGATTCGTTGTCCGTCATCTGGGAATCGAGATCGACCCGGATAAGATTAAAGCTATCTTGGAAATGCCTCCCCCTAAAATTTTGAGATAGCTATGTTCCTTCCAGGGGACGTTGGCATATCTAAGATGCTTTATTTCTAATCTCTCAGGTAGGTGTCAGCCTTCCCCGACATTAATTAAAAAGGACGCCAAATTTATTTGGGAAGAGAAATGCCAATGGGCCTTTGAGGACATTAAACAATATCTAATGACATCTCCTGTTTTGGCAGCCCTTATCCCGGGGAAACCGTTAATACATTATACCGCGGATGACTCTCTCGAAGCCCTCTTAGCCCAAGTCAATGATGAGGGCAAAGAAAATGCACTCTACTACTTGAGTCGTCGTCTAATACAGACGAAGATAAGGTATCCACCTATTTGAGAAGCATTTTCTGGCATTAATTTTTGCTGCCCAAAAGCTTAGACATTACGTGCTTTCTCATAAGATTACTCTGATTTTGAAAGTTAATATATTGCAATATTTGATGACCCGACCAACACTCTCCGGACGTTTAGCAAGATGGTCAATGATCTTATTGCAATTTGATACAACATTTGTTCCGCTTCGTGCTATCAAGGGACAAATACTAGCACTTTCTCGCTGCACACCCATTGCTAACTGGGTCCTCTCTTAACGATGAGTTACCGGATGAGCAGATACTACAAATGAAATTTTCTAATGCGCAGCGCTGGGAAATGTACTTCGGTGGTGCTTGGTCAGCCAGGAAAGACAAAGGATCAAGCATAGTTATACCAGGCAAAGCAGGGATTGGTTTGATCTTTATTACGCCAGATAAGGGTATGTTGAGGTTCTCATACCACCTGACAGAGTCGTGCACCAACAATGAAGCAGAATATGAAACTTTAATCACCGGATTATTGGCATGGCAATCTCAATGGATATAACAAACATTTACATTTATGGTGACTCTCAACTTGTCATCCAGCAAGTCACCGGACATTACAGAATTTTGAAACTAAGACTAGCAGAGTACCATCAGTACACAATGAAGCTCCTGGAGCAAATCCCTTACGTGACTTTCTACCGGATTCCTCGTGAATTCCTCAAAGAGATAATGCTCATGCCAACGCTCTAGCAAAACTCGCTAAGGAAATGACATGTCTCCCGAAGGATTCCATCGAAGTCACGGTGCAAGGAAGATGAGTCTTGTCTCTAAACGACTTTGAAACTCTACACAAGCTTGGGAAAGAACAAACAATAAATGTAGTTGCAGATATCAACGAATATTGGCGTAAGCCATTAATAGAATATTTACATGCTGGAAAACTGCCAGAAGACAAGTCTGAGGCGCACCACAGCACATGAAGGGCCATGTCTTATGCCATGGTGAGAAATGTTCTCTATAGAAGATCGTTCGACCAAATGTGGCTACCGGGTTTAAACAAAACCCAGACACAGAAGCTTTT
>NW_018253383.1:9174-10955 GCF_001263595.1 Phalaenopsis equestris
TGGACTTAGTCAACAATAAAGAAAAGGAGGGACTGCCTTCACTATTGAAGGTGACCACTCAAGACAATGTGTCATGCAAAGGTAAAAACGTGATAGCTAAACAAGATCTGATGGAGGGGCCCAGCCGTCTGCCCTCCATAGTAGCTACTCCAGCAAAGGACCTAATAGCCGCCCGTAATGAATGATTACCGAATACTCCGCTCCACAGGATGCAGCGCAGAAATGCCAGCCGAAAGAAACAGAGAGTCTTTCTGCAATAGGAATGCAAACGCCAGAGAGACGTGAGCAGTTTTCTTACCCCCATTCCTGAGGGACATATTTACGACCCAGATCTGAGAGAAACTTCTGCCAGCCTGTCCACTACAGATGAAGAGTCAGGATTTGTGACAGAATCAGATGTGCTCCCAGTTCCAGATACCTTATGCAGAGGTTGCCCAACGTGTAATGTTGAGGTACCAACTGGAACATCAGTCACGGGAGCATCTGTAGAATGCCCGGATTGTAATGTTCTACATCTACAGCGTTTCGGTACATTAGAAGAATACACTTCAAGCACTAATGAGTCTCAGACTTCGCGACAAATGAACCATATGTCCCACTGGGGACGAATCAGCATGCACCATGGAGCCCAGGGTCATACATCCCACTAGAGGCTGAATCTCACATTCCGAATCGACTAACACCAGTTTGGGTCCCCATCGAGGCCCGAAGGAAGGAACGCAGCTGCCAGCTCCTGGTATAGAATTTGAGTTCTATGAAGAGGTTCAGGGAAAGTTCATCAATATATTGGAAGGCCTGGAGCTATACACCAGGGTTTTCTCTGAGACTGATGAAAGAAACATTCTGGAGAAACATTCTGGGAAACATTCTGGACTGCATCTTCAATTTAAGAGATAGAGTTCGAGCGGGCCTTCTCATGGAGAGGACGTATTCCAAGCCGAAGAAATTGATGAGGGGAAAGGGAAGAATCACCATCCAATGCGGCTGTTGCTACAATTTTACGAACGACAGACAGGGGTATCCGCCTGGGATCCTCAGATACGACCAAGTGGACCTGTTACCACCGATGATAAAATGGATGATCAAGAGAATGGTCAAGTGGAATATTCTACCCGCTACTTGCATCCCAACAGTTGAATTATTAACATTTACAAAGAGAGTGATTGCATTCCCCCGCACATCGACCATCATGATTTTGTGAGGCCTTTCTGCACCATCTCGTTCATGAGTAAAAGCAATGAGTAAAAGCAATATTCTATTTGGAAAAGAAATCAAAGTTGTCGGCCCTAGTATAGTCGGCCCTGGTGAATTCAGAGTTTCTATAGAGATTCCTCTTCCAGTGGGTTCAATACTTGTTATGAAGGGCAACGGTGTCTATAACCTTCCGTAGAATGGATGACAGTAAAATATCGTATCAATTCCAGCAGGACCCATAATTGGAGGAGTTATTTCCATACGAGCTATAAGAAGGTTGTACCTCTAAATGCATGCAAAGGGAACTCTTATTCTGGAGCATGACTTAGAAGGTCTGCTTGATCAGGAGCTCAATATACCAGGCACAAAGGGTTCACTTTCTTTCAAGGAGGCACAAAGGGTTCACTTTCTTTCTTTTAAGAGCATGACGTGTATATGATATATGCAGTCTACGATGTACTCATAACATGAGATTATTCTCAATTTATTGCGACATGGATTACATGATGTATCTTTTGAGGCGTTAGCCTATGCCTGATTTATGGCATCCCTTTTATGGGCAAATTAATGGAAATTTCTCTCAAATT
>NW_018253383.1:11043-13151 GCF_001263595.1 Phalaenopsis equestris
AAAGAACGAAACAACAAATCTTCAACAATAAATAAAACATAAATGAAAAATAATCACCAACAAATAAATAATAAAATAAATTTCTTTTGAAAATCAACCAATTAAAATTAAAACTTTAAAAACATATTTTGAAGAATTAAAAGTGATAAAAACAACAAGAAAATGAAATGAACCTGTGGAGTGAATGCTTCCGTTTTTGGAATTTCCTACTCTTTTTGCGCGCAGTACAACCATCGTTATCTACCTCAACTCTCTTCACATCCCCACAGAATTTTGCATTCTGCACAAAACTCCACAAAGCTCTACAAATCTTTTTCAACAAAATCAACCTTTCCACATGACAAGCTCTTTTTAAATTTCAATCATTACATCTTTGAATTGTTACCTACATTTCAATTCTCACATCTTCAAATTGATACCTAAATTTTAATTCTCACTATCTTCAAATTGATACTTACATTTTAATTATCACATCTTCGAATTGATATTTACATTTCAATTCTCACATTTCGGGGTCGATACGTAAATTTCGACTCTCTCCAAGAATTGATACCTACACTTCAATTCTCTCATCTCCGGGAATTGATACCTACATTTCAATTCTCACCATCTTCGAATTGAGACCTAAATTTCAATTCTCACATCTCGGAATTGATACCTACATTTCAAAATTGATACTTATATTTCAATTCTCACATATTCGAATTGATGCCTACATTTCAATTCTCACTTCTAAGTCAGTCCTACATTTCTGATTCATTTCATTCGATGTCGGTCCTTACATTTTGACACCTCTTTTTGAGAATTGACCTACATTTCAATTCTCGTTCCTGAATCAGTCCTATAAATATGATTCATTACATTCGAGGTCGGGCCTTACATTCTGACATTCTCCTTTGAGAATTGATATACATTTCAATTCTCAGTTCTGAATCAATCTTACATTTCTGATTCATTACATTCGAGGTTGGTCCTTACATTCCGACACTCTCTTTTGAGAATTAATTTTCTTTTGAGAATTGATATACATTTCAATTCTCAGTCTTACACTTCTGATTCATTACATTCGAGGCCGGTCCTTACATTCTGACTTTCTCTTTTGAGAATTGAAATACATTTCAATTCTCATTCCTATATTTCTAATTCATTACATTTAAAGTCAGTTCTTACATTCTGACACTCTCTTTTGAGAATTGAGATACATTTCAATCCTCAGTACAACATTTCTGATTCATTATATTTGAGTTCAATCCTTACACTCCGACTCTCTCTCTCTCTCTTTTTGAATTGATATCTAAATTTCAATTCCCACCTCGAGGTCGGCACTTACATTCTGACTCCCATTCTTTGGAAATCGGAAATCTTTGAAATTTCATAATCTTTGAAATTTCATAACTCAAAGTTCGTTCTCCAATCCCCAAGGAGAGTCCCTGCTTCTCGACTTGATAAAACACACACCTGTTAATTCCCCGACAGAAACAAATCACACACATGACCCTACACATATTTTCGGGTCTGTTGACTTAGAAATTGTATTGGTTTTTTTTTTATCTCATCGGTCAACACCAATAAGTTTGGTGTGCTTGCTTAGCACACCACACCTATTGGGGGTCCATTTGTTGTCCTCATTTTTTGTTGAGGTTTAGTTTTTTCCCTTTTAGTAGCCTAAGGTCTAGCCATAGGATTTTTCCTATTGACTATTCTTAGAAAACTAGACATGAAACCCTCACCATTAGAACTTCTACTCTCTTCTTTACTCAACTTGAAGTGTCACATGTTGGTCTCAACCTCTAGCATTTGGTAGGTGGGATCACTACGGAGGAAACTCAAAATGAGTCACCCTTAGGACTGTTGAACCTTAAGGTTAACCCTGGGTGTTGGTCTGGAGCTAAGGCACTCACTACACTCATCTACACTCATATACACCCACATTCACTCACAACCCTAAACTCAAATTTCTAGCCTAGACCCTTGATCTTTTGGGATACTCATGTAGATGGCCCCTAAACCTACTTGCCCTAGGGCTATGGTTTGGCTAAGACCACTATGTAGAGGACCCAAAATGGGGTTTCCATTGGTCCATGGCTTGTTGGTGATGATTGGTACCT
>NW_018253383.1:14332-15890 GCF_001263595.1 Phalaenopsis equestris
GCCAGGAGAGCCTCCCCATTGCCATTTTTATAAAAACTCACCTCCCACGGCCATGGGAGGTGTACTGAAATTTTCTTGGAGAGGCCTCTCCAAACTTCTCACAGAGCTTCCCTAAGATCCCCTTAGTGCATTCCAACTATTTTTCCCAACCAATTCCCACTGTCGGAGCTCAATTTTGAGCTTGAAACCTTGTCAAAAATCAGGACAGAACCCAATACACCTCCACAGTCCACCAAACTCAAATTAACTTCACCCACACCTTCACAATAGTGAAAGAAGCTAAAGCCTCATCAAATTACCCACTGAAATCGAGATTGGTCGAATTCATACCTAGGCCTTACACCAAGACCAGGGACTCAATCCCTAGCCTCCTTGGACCCTAACGAACGTGCCGAACCCCTCTGATCGAAGCTTCACTTCTCAGAGCAAAGGTATAAAACTTCTCCTCCTCCCGAGCTCATTTTGATTCTCCATTTACTTAGGCTTGATTTAATGGTACATTAACCGTATGGATGTATTCGTCTCACTTAGACGAGTCCATAGGATCAAACCCGAAGTGATTTGGTTGAGTATAGGCTAAGATCTTAGGGTTTTAGTGTGGACAGCCACGGGATCATTCTAACGGGGACGATGATGGGGAGCCGTTTGATCAAGCGTGTATTAAAATGGGCGGCGGGGGTTGGGGGGGAAGTCGGATAGTGCTTCGGGACATAAACCGCAGGCCGAGTCAGCAGCTACGTGGACGGCGGCGTCCAACCAGAGCACGCCACACATGCCTTCAGAGCTGCCTAGGATCGAGTCAGCACACGCGGTTTAAGTAGAAAAATAGGGCTTTTTTCTATTTATTTAAACTCCCTAAACTTAAAAAATCCATAACTTTGTGTAGAAAAATCAACAAAATAAAATAAAAATACCCTTTTGCTCAGTGAACAGATGAGAACAATGTGGAATAAATTTCAAGTTCATTTGGTGCATATTTTATTTTTTAAATAATTAAACACTTTTTTGAATCATTTGATTCTCCATGCATATTGATACATTACCTGGGCATGAAATTTTGGTATATTGTAACCTCTGTCCAGGGAAACACCCTCTGATTTTTCCAAAGTCATAGGAGGTTCTTAGACAGAGATCCATATTTTTCAAGTTTTTGCACATTATTTCATTAAAATAATCATGAAAATTATTATATTGATTAGAAAATCCTATAAAAAATTTGGAAGGTCCACCATGACTAGAGAAACCTTTGGAAATAGTTTCACAGGTCAATTCATTTAAAATGCCCTTAAATTTTACAAACACTAAATCACTAAGATAATTAATTTTGGCAAATATAACAAATATAAAGACTTGATTTTAGATCTCCACTGTGATTTATGATCCAGAGACTGTGATCCACTGTGATTTATGATCCAGAGAACTCATCATAAAAATTTCAAAATATTTTGAATTCATTTGACAACTTAAGTTGATTTTCAAAAATAAATGTCACTTTTGACACCTAAATGACTTTTTAAAAATCAAAATATAACTCAAAAAATTATGAGACTTAGTTTTT
>NW_018253383.1:15959-16319 GCF_001263595.1 Phalaenopsis equestris
CTATTTTAAATATTTAAAATAATTAAAAATTCATAAAAATCACAAAAATAATAAAACTCATTGAAATGTTCTAAATTGCTTCCTAATCACTTAGGAACAATTAGAATATTATTCCTGACTTTCTAAAATAAAGATATTGAATTTTCAAGCTTAAAAATAATTTTTTAAAGGCTAAAAATAAGTTTTCACTGAAATAATTCCAATAAATCAAAGAAAAATCAGAAAAATATAAAATTTGCTTCTCTGAGTCCTCTGACCCTAGGGAGATTTTTCAAAAATACAAAACTTAACTTTCACCACCTGAAATATTTTATTTTTATTAAATAACCCAGAACTTAAAATAATTCTAATAAATCACAG
>NW_018253383.1:16807-17262 GCF_001263595.1 Phalaenopsis equestris
GGCTAAATCAAAATTGATTAAACAAGGATTAGAGAAATAAACGTAATTATATCAAACATCCTTGAAACACCACTAAACCCAATTAGGATTAAAAATTTGGCTAAGTGTTCAAATTACACTAACTTGCCTCTTTAAGGGTCTTCACCCGCATAATTTTCAAATTAAATGATAAATGATTATTACACATTTCTTAAGGAAAATTGAGACTTCAATGTTCACTGAGCATTAAGGGTATTTATAGGATGAATTATTAAGCTACATGATAAGTTTAAAAAGAACTCAAGATTTTCCACGAGGCGGCGAGAGAGTAGTATGGACCTTCTTTCTCCAGATCTGTTGGACATTTCGGAGATCTACTAAACTTAATATATCTTGCTTGATAAAGTCATCCTTAATTAAACTTCTAAGGACCCGCCAAGATATGACATAGGGTTAGGAAACTACCCAAAACTTTA
>NW_018253383.1:17601-18039 GCF_001263595.1 Phalaenopsis equestris
TCGGGAATCCCTCGGAGGAGGTAACCTACGATTGCTAACGAGGTTTCCCATGGTTTAAATGAAATTATGGAACTCATTAAGTTGAGTTTAGTAAGTTCATTTGGATTAAGTGAATCCAATAGAAAATAGTGGTGCCAGAACGAGGGAACCGTAGGATCTTAACCGGTGTTGCTCTAATCAACTTTAATATGCTCTCATAAAATTTAAATAACTTCAACCATAGGGCCACCTGATTTAACATTATAACTTGAGACGCTATATAACTCAAACTCGTCGCGGTAAGGAGCTTGGAGCTAGCATGATGGGTAGTACGGTCATCTTCAACAGTAAAACCTGTCTTCCCCAGCTAAACCAATCTTCCTTCCTTAGACTTAAACAACAAAGCCATAGGAATTCGAGGTCCCTTGCTTATGCAACGTAAATCCTCACATTATCTTT
>NW_018253383.1:18343-71726 GCF_001263595.1 Phalaenopsis equestris
ACAATAAAATGTTTCAAATTTGAACCAATCCCCTTTCACACCTCTACGTCCGATCTCATTGAAGAGTCCTACCATTTGAAAATCCTTGAAAATAATATTTTTCTGATTTTTATTGAGAGTCTTCTTAGGTGACTTTGGTCATTTGAGATGTAATTAACTATAGGGGCTTGCCCTTATAGGAAGCATGTCCGAACCCAGCTTAATATAAACCCTATTTAATCCTTTATATTAAATAAGGGAACTTGTTAGCAAATACAAAGGTTTCGCAGACCAAACGGGCGTCATACTTTCCTTAGTTTATTTGATCGAGCCTTATTCTCAAGTCTTGTGTTTACCCTTCGAGATAGATATAGGATTTGAGGTACAGTGCTCTTTCATTTTAAACTATGAAAAATATGAGGTCAGTTTGATTTCATACTTCAATGTCCTTCCGAAGCGGACGACGTGATTTCAATTCCGGTGACCGACAGCTTCTTACGGGCAACTCCCCACAAACCAACCCAAAATAGCACCGACAAGAGGAGATACAATGGATTTGCTTTGAGGAAGAGTTAAAGATAAGTAGTGTTTGTTTATTATTGTTGTACAAACTTTCTTTTATTTCAAACTTTCTTTTGTTGTATAAACTTTCTTTTATTTATGACATTCATATTTTGTCGTTCTTTCTCATGAGGTCTGAATAGTTTTCTTTGTCTTTCTCCCTATTCTAAGATATGATAAAATGAAGAGATAATATGGGTGTGTCAATATCAAAATATAAAATAAATTGTGATGTAATAAATTGTGATGATTTTTTACTCTATTCTTAATTTACTTTTCAATCTAGTCAATTGAAATGTTACCATCTGTTGTGAAACATATTATCTGAGAAATAGAGTATGAGTTTTACAACAAAGTGAGAATCACATTCGATTCCATGGAGTGTTTCATTCATGGAATTGGATGCAAATAAATATGGAAATATATTTTATTGGGAGAAGAATTGGAGATTCTAGGGTGACAGACTAAAATCCCTAATTTATTTCCTGAGTTTAGAAACTAAAGCAAGATGAAATAAAACGAGAGTTAGTATTCAGAGGAAGGGAAGTGGGAGCTCTAGAATAAGAGCTAGTATCCTCCCAGCCTAACCATGAATTTAGAGACTAAACCTAAGATTAGCCAATGATTCTCTATAACACTTAACTAAGGGTAGAGAATTAAAATTTCTTCTCTTTGGTACCAGACATAGTAAAACCATTCATCTCTCTCATTTAACGAAAAAATTATTGTAGTGGGAAAGATGCTTCTCATATTAGATAACTTCATCACAAACTTCATCACAAAAAAGATAACTTCATCACAAAAATATAGTTTGGTAGTTATTATTTAGCTTTGTTTTACAATTTTTTTAGTAGTTGGTAATTTAGTTTTGATAGCACCTTAAACATTCGAAATTAGTGTAGTAGATTTTTTTTATTGTTGTGAATTTCCTAATTTAAATTTTTATTTTCGAATTTAAACCTTCCTCGTGGGATCGATATTTTGGGCTTAAATAGAAAGTCCTGTATTATTTGATAATGATACATATACTTGCATGGAATCCCAACATAAATTGCTTCAATTTCCTTATAATAAAATAATGAATCAAGTTTTTGGCGTCGTTGCAAAGTGTTGTCAACTTTATTAATTTTACACATCTATAATTTCGGGGATCACTTGGCGAGATTGCAAAGATGTTTTAAGTCCTAAGGTTCTATCAAAAACAGAGTGAATGTCAGGCAATGGAAACCAAAAACAGTGGAAAGATTTTGAGTTCTTTCAAGATTGAAGAGGCTTGTGCCTCTATGATTCAAGGATCATGTTGATTGTGATTTTTCTAAATATTTTTCAATGTCATTGTTGTCAATCGGGGATATAGTACTCGTTATGCCTATATTTAAGTCAAAAGAAGCATAGAATACATGAAGTTGAGGCTTACTCAACCCACATTGCATTCTGTATAATTATTCTTATCCTCTAGAATGATTGCAGAATTCCATTGAAATATGTTTATCCTCTCGTAACTCTGTGGTTAACCCTTTTTTTTCCGCTACGCAATAGTTAGAGATTGCATCTTCATGAAATATTTTAACATCTAAGTTAGCCAGAATAAGATTAAATGAAGTTCTTTGATTAACCAACAACATAGGGCATGAAAGCACGAGAAATGCTAATTGAAAAACATTATAAAAAAATTATGATTAAATCCACTGCCCCAAAATCACAGGGAGACAAAGATTGAATTTAGCCACGCACCATCAAGAAAACCATAGCAAGCAAAACTTTGCAAAATTTTATTGTAAGAAACATAAACATATAAAACGTATAATAACTTTTTGTCTCCACACTTGTAGAAATCTCTCCTCCCATACAGGTCTTTAACAACTCACAAAGCAGATGAAACTCTCACTCTACAAGGTTTCCAAAGGAGGAAGAATACCTTGAGGAAAGCTCTCAAACTTTTTCCAAATCTTGCCTCTAGCATCCTCCAAAGACTCCCTGATGCAAAGCCCCTGTCCAAGCTTCCAAGAGGACAAAAAGCCAAGAACTTCTAGCATGACATAAATATGTATTTATTTTAGGTTTTTACATTGTAAGTCAAAAATAAGCATGCAATCTCTCCAAATCAATCAATAAGTCCAAAAGAGGCGATAAATATCTCCAAAAATTTGTCAATGGGTCAAAAATAGGCAAGAAATCGCTCAAAATCTGATTATGGTCGTCTGGTTGCATGGTCACATCAGAAGCCAGTGTGGTAGTGCCCAAAACTAGCGTGGCCATGGCCAATTATGGCGTGACTATGCCAGAAAGGACTAAATTTCTTGTTTTAACTCTGTTTTGCATGTTCGACTCCTACAACCTACAAAATAGTACCAAGAGCCTACCATAATCATAAATTCATGATAAATAAGGTAAAATAGTATGTAAAATGCATGATTAAAAATAGGTGAAATCAAGAAAAATTAATGCATGTCAATTATCATCAGAGCCTTAAATTAAGAGACCAATCAAACAGTAGAAGCCTGAATGAGGCTAGTTGGTGCAATAGTAGAATTTTAGAGCTTGAGCATCAGCTTCTGTGTCAGCATTTTTCTAATGTATAAAATGTTACCGTCAACATTAGGGTTTGATAAGTCGACATTATAAGGAATTAATCTGTCAAACAAGTTCGACATAAATAGTTTATAATGGTGTATTACTGACGGCAAACCATCCATAATAAGCTTCACAAGAAATCTGATGTAAATTCAACTCAAATTTTAAGTCAGAAATTTTCTGACGCTAAAAGGAATGCTAATAACCAACATTCCTACAATGATAGTATAATGTAAGATAATATACACTGATAAAGTATAATATAATATAGGATACTATAATATAATACATTATAACTATTTTTAGTATTGCCTATTATATTGTTGCATGCTACAACATGTTATCACTAATTATATTTTCTTATTGTATAATTATGGTAGACTTGATACATCAAAGTATAATACAGTTGATCTCAAGATTTGATAAATCATTAAAAGAAATTGACTTGGAGGGCATGAAGATGAAATTAAGCAAAATTCATGATAGGATCTATGACAGAACATGGGGAAAGAGACATAGTATATACTTTGTGTCAAAAAATGTGCAATTTTGGATAAAAACATATGTTTACTCCTTTGGTAAAATTAGGAGGCCTTTTCTTTAACTTTCAAGTAATCCCTCACAAAGTATAGTTTAAGACAGTTATAACATTATAGTTTAGTATAAAAAAACACAATAGCTTAGTAGATTAAAATATGTTATAACTTGCTTTTATATGTTATTCCATGTTATGTCTTGTTATGACATATTTTATTATATCATTATTTAATGGAGCTAGTCCTAACATTTTATAAATCATAGTAACATGAAGTTGAATGTCAAAATATTCAAACATGTTTGAATTCATCATTAGTTATGAGATGCAAAGTCATCGGTGAGATATAATATACATTCTCGTATTCAAAAAAGTAGAATTACATAAGAAATATTTAATTCATTAGATAGTGATCCCACAAATGGCATATTATTAAATGATGTATTCTAATATTGCATAGCATAATATACGACACCATATATCATAGTGTTGTATATTATATTACATTATTACATATTTTACTCTTATATTTTGTAGTGCAGCTGATCCTAAAATTTTAAAAATCATAAAGATACTAATTAAGAGGTACCAACTGATGAAATATTAACACATTGAAGAAATACACTTAGGAAAAAATCTATAAAGAGCTATCATGTGTCATTTCCAGTTAAAACGTTGTTTTCATGCATCAACAAAAAAATACTATGAAATCACTAATTTTAAAACCTAATAGAACATTTTAATTATGGCCTTTGCTAGCAAATATGGTCCACTTACACATATACCTTTATAAATAACTTTCATTCCACCAATGCCTCTCAAGTTAGTTATATTTATCCACCCTCCACATATCTAAGCCCTCCACATATCTAAAAAGTATCCTTTCATCATTATAACACAATATTAAGCCAAGTGTGTGCCTTCTCATCAAATCCTTCCGTTACATAGTTTCTTAATTATGCTCTCTTGTTACATGAGATATATTGAGTATATTTTAATTTTGATTTCTTTATTATGCTCTCTTGTTACATGAGATATATCGAGTACATTTAAATATTTACTTTTTTATGATTTCAATTCACGTTTATGACACAGTTATGGATGATTGAAATAATAATTATCATTAATATGCTCAAGTGTAATACAACCATTATAATATATAATATAGGTGTATTTCCATGCATGAATTATGATACTTATAATTCTTTTGTTCATAATTATGTTATATGACAAAGTGATGAAAGAACGGTGTATGCCCATGTTTTTTGCTCTACTTATCATGTAAAGGAATTTTAAGATAAATTTTTAATGTTTTGTTGGGTTTATTTGTGTGTCTTGCTCCTGTGTAACAATAAAGAATCAATTGAAGAGAATAATTCTATTAATTAGCTTATTTCTAATTAAAAAGAAATGAATTTTTTTGTAGACAATAATGTGACTGTTATGACGTGATTTCTTATGTTTATAAAAATTTTGGTTTTCATCATTAGATGAATATTTAGATATGATAGATATATTGATAAAAGCTTTGCTTTAGTGTGGTATCAACATTGTTATATGCAGTTTGATAGTAAATCTAGTTGTGCATTATTATTTAATTATTTAAATTAATGATCTTTTTGCATTAGCTGGTTACATTACATCTTTTGAATGTGTATGGTGGCTCAGTTAAATTATTGAAATTAATATTAATGGACCATCTACTTGAGAAGCAATGCAACTCCATCTTGCTTAGGAAAAACATTCCTTCAACTAAGGGTCTGTTTGGGATGGATCTTTTTGCCTTGCGTGGCCTCAGACCTCAATTTTTTTTTTTTTCTTTTCCATTTGAAAGAAGCGGTGGCAACGTGGGGAAGTTGAATTCGGTGAAAGGTCGGGCCGCAACCTGCGGCCCACATTCTCGAGCGAATATTATCAGCTTGACCCCTCTCACGATAAGATTCGTGGCTCCATCGACTCTTCTGCCTCCCGCCCGAGCGTCGGGTCTCACGTAGATCTCTCTGTGGCAGAGTGATTCCTTTTCCCCTTTCTCGTCTCGATCACTTGCGCCTATCTCGTCGGCTTCCCCAGGGTGATTCGACTGCATATTCTTCCCCATTTTCACTGTTTTGAGCAAATTTCCTCCTCCCTTTTCACTGTTTCGATTACTTCTCGTCTTGTCTAGTTGAAATCTGCACAGGAGAAGATGTTTGAAACTAGAAAATCAAGAGGATCGTCACCCTCACTCAGGCTTTTGCTTTTTGCTTTTGCAGGTTGATAGTGCAATTGCCGCACTCAACTATAGTGGCGCTAGACTGGGGTCTTTACCATTAAGGTATTTTCCTTAAGGTATTTCAAAGAAAATTTATGTAAATGCATAGATATTGAATGGTATATATGTAAACACCTTCTTTCTTTAATTTAATTTGATTGATTTTGTGTATCCATTGAAATATTGGAGATTTGCTATTGAAATTATGGGAATCTACTAAACTTCCCACACAAGGTAAATCAGAAGTATAAAGCTGATTGTTTGAAGATTTACTTACAAACCACACAATCCTTATCCATTTACATATCTAACACACCTATTCTTCATTTTGTTCATATTTTGCACCTTATATATGCACGAGAAGCTATATTCACTTTTGGAAAGTTGAAAAGTTGGTATTTTTTATAAAATGTAAGAATTTTTGGTGTTGTAAATGTTAAAAGCATAGTGTATATGTTTGATATGTAAATACATAGGAACGGGGTGGTATGCGCGTAATGAACAGATTTCTTTAAGAAAAAATTCCTGCTCAGGGTTGGATAGCTTAAAATAAAATATAACTTTGGTACTAGTATGTAAAGCAATGCTAAAGGGAATGCTTACAGTCGAGCATGTTTGTTGTCCCTTATACTATCTGAACAGTATCTAACATTAATTTTATTAATTTTTCTCTTTTTCGTAGCACTTTTGGTACTCAATGTTAAAGTGAGTGGTGTATTTGAACTTTTGTTATGATTTGAAATGAGTTTCTGCTTCTGAAATATTAAATATATTGATGTCACAATTCCGTTACAAAAAAATTTACTGAATAAAGTCAAAATGATCATTTTTTTCCAAAACAACAACCCCACAGCTGTTCTCACACAGTTGTAAAAAACAGACAGTCAGCTTCCTCGCAGTAACTTCCTGGGGCCGCATAGCTGTGGCTGCGCCAAATATAGCCTAAGTTGTTTGGAATGAATTTAAGAAAATATCAAATCAGACATCATCATCACATTCATATATAATAGGTTAATTTTGAACATAATCATTCATACTCTGATAAGCCATGTTATAATTGATAAAGATTTATTAGTTGATTGAATTATGTCCAAAAAGATATTGAATGCTATAGCCCTCTACACAACCAATTTCATGATAATTATTATCGTCACTAAAATTAGCATTTAATGAACTATCCCCCATTACTCCCAGTACAAAAATCAAGTTGAAATTCAAATTTGTTACTACTATGAAATTATTGTGCAGAGCTACCTGCCCAATTCGGTACAAAAGATAGTTCAGTCGGGCTCACAACGTAAGTGATATAATAAAATAAACAATGTTAAATTAACTCTTTAAATATTTTAAACTAAATTTAAATACCTATATAAGGGACAGTTAACTATTCGGTGCATTTTTTTACATACCAGCCAATTCCTAATTCCTATTTATCTACATATCTAACATCTAAATTTTTCTTTTTTCACATTTCGACCACAAATCCTTCATATCACATCAAAATACCACTAGCATAACTTTTAACAAGTGATACGTTGCTCCATGCATAAATAAAATGGCATATATGTAAAAAATTAAGTTCCGGTTTTAGATATGTATATACATAAATTGAGTGCTATGCATCTAAATCTTCCTATTATTATATTATAAAAGGTCTTGAAAAGTTCCACATCAATTGCCAATAGATTCGAGTCACTTTCAAAATGATTCAAAATTATTTCAACATCTACAAAAAAAATGCTTTACTAAATCAAAACAACTTCATCATCACTAGCAATAGTTGCAATAATCCATCATGACTGTATAATGAAAAATTAAATTTAAAGCAAACTTCAAGAATTCGAGGTTTAAAATAAAACAATCTTTTTTAGATCTCCAAATGTTACTTATTGTGGCAATATAAACCGGACAATTCTTGCCAGTGACACTTTAGTAGAAGATCTTCCTATACATTTAAATGTATTAACTCATTCATTTTATATGATTACTCCATTCAGAATAAAGGAGCCAATATCAAACAGCAATATCCACTATTATTTTGAGAATAACTAAACGAATGCGATCATTAGCCGGCTGAATGGTTCACATGAAAAGCAATAAATAAATCTCGTCTTCACAAAATTATCTCCACAGGACAAAAGTGTAAATTTATCAAACAGTTATAAATATATTAAATACGTAAATCCATATAACTGTGTAACACCGGGGCGACTAGGCGCGTTTCAAAATTCTGTTAAGAAAGATTGGTCTCGATAAATAGATTTTAAAGGCCGTTTCAAAACATTTCGCCCCGTTCACACAAACAAATGAAAAAATGCTTCAGCAATCTATGACAATAAAAAGAAAATTAGAAAATTAACTTAACTAAACCATGTAGTTAATTTAAGGAAAAATAAACAAAGCACACGACGCGCGGGCGACTAGAAACGAAACAAGAAGCTTCCAATGGACAAGTTGTTTATGAAAGTAGTCCCGCCATTTCATAACATCAGCTTTTTATTTATTCATTAGAGTGATACAGCTTATGCATATACATATATCTATGGCTGCCCAAAGCTCGACAGCACTACGGGAGAATGGCCTGCAAGTTCATCAGCAGTAAATACGATTAAGATCTTTAGTATTAGAACTCGAGATTTCAAAAAAAAAAAATTTTAGTTTTTGCTCTTAAAGCCTACTGGTTGCTATTTTTTTGCAGCAATACAGAAAAAAACATCCGGTGCTCATACAGAGTCATATGTTTGTGTAAACATGTTATCAAAAAGATGAAGAGGAAAGAACATGAAAGAGCTCTAAAGATAAGAGGGGGAGTGAGAGGAGTCGAGGGATGTGGAAAATGGGACAACGATTGGGATTAATTTAGGAATTAAAAATAAAGGTTTTTTTAAAGTAAAAATAACAAAAGAAAAATCATACATTTGACATTTTGAAATCAAGAAACTGTATTTATCCAACGTTATGTTTCTTTTAGACTTAATCATATAATATATGCATTAGAAGATAAGTGTCAAAATAGTCTATCAACTCTTCGAAGGGAGCCATTTTATTCCCGAAGTCTATAAACATGTCAATTTTGTCCCACATTTTTTTTAATGTAGGTTGAAAAAAGTCCCAAGATGCTTTAAGGATAAAACTATTTCAAACCTCATTAAAAGAGGGTGAGGACTAATTTGGCACTCTTATAAACTCAAGGCTTTAAATGACCTGATAAAAAATCATTTTAGCACATTATATATTAGCAAAGATTCTCCATCTCAGGCATCTTTTATTTGTTCGTCTAGTTACACAAACTTAAAAGAGTTGCAGTATCAACTACAGAAAAAGAGTTGCCCAAACTTATAGATACAAACATTGCAACAACAGCACCCACACACCTAATCAAGCCAGCAACGATATCTAAATTAATTGCAATAATAACTACAGAAAAAGCAAATCACATACCGCAACATGGATACTACCAAGCAATAACAAAGCCAAAAAAAAAAGGTTTAGCTGAGATACAGACATAAATGAAGAAATACAGGGTACCTTTATTTGATGCGACCAAAAGTATCCCTGGACTTCCAGGATGACTTTTACTGAACATTACGATTGAGCAAACGCTGAAAGGATACATATAGATCCTTATTCTCCGTGCCAAAAATCTCTTCAGCGTTGGCTAATGTTTCCTGATTTAGATAATGCGTCAGAAATTTAAAAAAAAGTTAGAAAAATTAAAAACCGTAACTGTCATCAAAGCAAACTATGAAAGTTTTGAGTTTCAAATTAGTACATATCTCAGCTACTAAAAAAAGATGAGCTTTATTACTACCTGACGAGATTTTCTGTGAGCATTCAGCTCCTTTATACTAGCTAAAAATGTTCCAAACTGTTCGTAAGAGAGACGGGTCCTAAATAAACAAAGAAATAATCATAGAGAAAAGCGAATTGGTTAAATCATAAAGCATAACTCCTAAAACGTCATTTTCACCTAGCTTGACGAAAGAACTCTTTTCCATCTATTTGTGGAGTTCGACCTGAAAAAAACTGAATAAATGAGACAAAGCGCTATGGATGTGTCCAGATGTTCTATAAAAGAGACCTAAAATATGACTCACGAGGAGGAGAGCTGGCTGCAGAGATCTGCTGACTTGAAGGATATCTTGATGACATTGAACCTTGATCTTCAAAACGAGAGTTTGTAGGAGATGTGGCACCTGAAGCAAACTTTGGCAATGAATCTACAGTAGAGAGTCTTCTAGGGGAACCACCAGTAGATGAAACCCTTGGGGTGGCGTTTGGACTGAGTTGTGGAGTGATGTATGGAGTAATTGAGAGCTTATTGCCAGCAGTCTTCTTTGCTGCAGCCATAAGATATAACATCAACTACTTCAAACATACATGAAGGCTTACAAAATTAATGTTTTAGTGCATGAGATAAAATATATGCTTTACCATCTTCTCCTGACTCAGTTTTTGATGATCCAACATCAGCATCCAAGGATGAGCGGCTAAAGGAAGACTGATCTTCAATCATCATTAAAAGAGGAAAAAGTGCAAGTGATTAGCAATCAGGAATAAGCTGCCAAACAAAGATTTTTTATTGTTTTTCATCACCATGGAAGCTATCCATGGAATCACATTATCAGCAAGATGCACATTGCAATACCTTTCCATGCAGACATTCTAGTAACAGAGACATCAGAGGTTCCAATATCTCCTTCTGATTGCTGTTAATAAAAATAGATTAAGAAATACCAAAATTTTCTTACAAACGAAGAGGAAGAAGATGATATGCAAGAAAAATTGAAGAAAGTAAATTTGCTGATAATTTCTAAATTCCTATAACTCACAGAGGGACTATCATCATTCAGGGAAAGCACTAGTTGCCTCTTGAACGTCTCCAGCTACAAAATGTACATTTTTTATTCATCTTTGGTTACAGAAGAGAAAATAATTTTTTAGTAGACTAAGGGAAAAGAGAACAAAAATAAAATATCACTCTAAGAAACAAGCAATGTTCCAATCTAGAACAACATGGATTCTAACATGTAAAAAATCGAAGCTACATTCTAGCGTTTTCAACCTAAAATTTATTTTACATAGCATGATAAATTACCAAGAAAATCATATTTTGAGATTTGGCCGCTATAGTGCCAGCAATATTGGGAGGAGATTTGATCCGAAGGTCGGACCGAAAAAGGAGTCGTTCGAGGGAATACTATGTCATGACTTTCGTTCCCAAAAGGAAGCCCGATCCCCTGATCATTTTCACTGATGCAAATCATCCTCCAACCTGAAATACCTACAACAACATTATCATCGTTACTGAAATAATTAACAACTACCAAGTAGGTAGTATTTTAGTTAACACAGGTAGCTGGGGGAACATTTTGTTCAAGGTTGTTATTGAAACAAATGAATTTGACAACCGAATGTTTGGCTACGTCGACTGACCCACTGTATGGATTTTCTGGCGAAAGAAAGGAGGCGTTTGGAATAATTGTATTGTCTGTCACATGGGGAGAGGGCAGCAGTCATTTTACCAACATTGAGGATTTTTTAGTGGTCAACGCGCCACCAACATACAATACAATCTTAGGTCAACCGTTTCTCAACAATTTCCAAGCCTTGGTGTGTACGTACCACGTAGCGTTGAAATTTCCTTACGATTGGGAGATTGTTACCATACATGGGAATCTGGAGCAGTCCCGAACATGTTATCTTCGGGCGGTGAGAAGCATGGAGCACAGGAGTGCTAGATATACAAGACCAACGGGAAAGAGGCCTTGAAACTGATGAGTCCATCATCAAGATCCCAACAAACTATGAAAATCTAGGTAAAATTTTTCTAATTAGTGAAACTTTTGATGGAGGTCATAAATATATATTGATCGAGACTCTTTAGGAGCACCGCAATGTTTTCGCCTGGTCGGCCGCAGAAATATCAGGCATTCCCATTGATGCGGCTTGTCATCGTATCAATGTCAACTCGTTCGTCCAACCTGTGAAGAAGATTCAATCGTCAACAACAACTTTGGCTAGACAGATTCGCAAGGAAGTACAGAAGCTCTTGAAAGCGAGCTACATCCGGGAGATGCAATACCCCACATGAGTATACAATATAGTAATGGTGCAGAAGTCTAACGATAAATGGAGAATGTTTGTGGACTTCACAATTTTGAATGCTACTAGCCCTAAGGACGGCTATCCGCTACTTAGGATCGACGCTCTGATGGACTCTTCTGTCGGAAACTCAGTCATGAGTTTTCTGGATGTTTTCTTCGGCTACACCAGATCAAGATGAGTTCGACCGATGCTAAGAAGATGGCTTTTATTTCAAGTGAAGGTCTATTTTGTTTTATTGTAATTTTATTTGGACTGAAAAAATTTGGCGCTACTCGTCAGTGTCTCATGGATATAATTTTTTCTAAAAAAAAAAAGAAAGAAATATTGAAGTCTACGTTGACGATGCTCTAATAAAAAGTAGGTCGACCAAACAACATATAAGTGACATAAGAAAAACTTTTCAAACTCTCAGGAAGTACAACATGAAGCTAAACACGTTAAAATGCATGTTTGGGGCTTCAACCGGGAAGTTCTTAGAATACCTCCTGACATTCAAAGGCATTATAGCTAATCCTAAGAAAGTAAAGGAACTCTTGGGTATGTTTTCTCCCCGAAATACCAAAGAAATGCAGAAAGTTGAATCGCCACACTTAGCAAATTTATTTCCAAGCCAGACAATAAATGTGCGGCTTTCTTTAAAGTAATAAGTGTCAACCGAGTGTGAGCAGACCTTCTAAAGTCTGAAGCAGTCAATAGTCTCACCACCGCTGCTGCTAAGTCCAAAGTCAAAGGAGGAACTCTCATTGTATTTGAGAGTTGGTCCAGAGGCCGTCAATTCATTTCTGGTTCGATAGGAGCTAGGGAAGTAACTCCCCGTCCATCACACCAAGTTATCAAGAGAGTTGATGTCAAATACCCTATTATGGAAAAGCTAATGCTTGTTTTGATTGCCTCGGCTCGCAGGCTCTGGTTGTATTTCCAAACACACTCGATCAAAGTGATTATTGACCATCCACTTAAGTCTGTACTCACAAAACCGGAGCACTCTGGTCAACTACTAAAGTGGGTTGTCGAACTCAACGAGTACGAAATCGGCTATATCCCTCGGACAGCGACCAAGGCTTAGGCTGTAACAGATTCCTAATGGACTTCTCTAAACTAGACGGATCGAGCCATGGACCTGAAACAGACAGACAAGCCTGTACCTTTTATGTTGATGAAGCTTCCAATCAAGCAAGAGTGGGAATAGGGGCAATAAGCAGTTCAATCAGGGAGTATATATATCATTCGGTAGCCCTCGATTTTGAGGTCACAAACATGCTGGTGATATGTGAACCACTAATAGTCGGACAATAGTTAACTCATGAAATGGGCGTCCGACGTCTAACTGTAAAATCATATTCACAACTTGTCGTCAATTAAGTCAATAGAATATTTGAGGCTTGAGATGAAATGATGGTCAAATATTTGAACAAAGTGATGGCGGAGTTAAGAAGTTCTCAGACTTCCATATCGATCATATAAGATAAGAGAGAATAAGTGGCAGATCTCTTGTCGAAGAACATATGCTTCAAAGACAAGGCGCCCCAGAGGCTGTCCCAATCAACCATAAAAGAGAAGTCATAGAAGTAAAAACCAAGGACGTGAAAAGTTGGGTAGATCCTTACGCCCACTACCTTAAAATGGGGAAAATCCTTAAAGAAATGGTAGACCCTTTACGGTTCAAGTTTAAAGTCTACCAATAGCTCCTCAATGGAGATACATTCTTATGAATTTCAACCACTTTGTTGCTTCTAAGGTGTGTCAAAGAAAATGAAATGGGGGAGATCCTTTAGGAAGTAATTTCTGGCGGAAAGAACTTACCTCATTGTGTCCAGAGGCAAGGATATTTCTGGTCAACCCTCTTAAAGGACGCGGAATAATTCTCTCGAAGCTGCAAGCAATGTCAGAAGTATGATCCACTACAGCATCGGTCGGCGCACAAATTGCAACCGATCGTAAGCCCCTAGTCTTTCGTTGTTTGTGGGCTCGATATCCTCGGAACGCTTATTCCCTCAAAAGAGTAATTAAAGTTTTTTTGGTCGCAGTGGATTACTTTTCAAAATGAATAGAAGCAAAGCACTCTCCCGGATTACTGCTGACGTAATCCGGAATTTTATCTGGACAGATATTACTTGTCTTTATGGCTTACTTCTAAAACTCATTACAGACAACAAAACCCAATTTGCTAATCAAGGGGTGAGGGATTTATGTCTGAGTCAAGGAATCAATCTAAAATTTGCATCCGTGCATTACTCGAGATCTAAGGGCTAAGCAGAGGCAGCGAACAAGATCATCCTAAACCTGCTTAAGGAAAAACGTTGAGAATGCTAGGGGTAATTGGGTAGATTTGCTTCCTTTCGTCCTTTGGGCCGTCCGAACCACTCTATCATCAGCGACCGGACAAACATCATATATTCTTTATCATGGAATAAAAGCCATGTCACCAATCAAATACAATCACCATAATCAGAGGCTAGCCACTGCAACATCTTTCGACGAAGAGAAACTCACTGACTGGCAAGGCGTTAATGATTGAGCTCTACTTGCCCTCAATCTGCTAGAGCAAGTTCAAAAAAATGTTGCACACCGACAGAATAAAATCAAATGAAGAGCTACTCGTTACTACAACAAGAATGTCCGAGAAAGAACATTTTCTCCTGGCGGCCTAATTCTGAAAAAATTTGATCCAGCCGCAAGAAGGCAATTGGTCGACAAGCTTGATCAAACTTGGACTGGTCCCTTCATGGTTGACCATCAAGTTGCCACAGGAGCTTACAAATTAAAGTCATATATGGGGAAATGTCTCCACTATACATGGAATAGAGACAAACGTAAGAAATTTTATATTTGAAAAAGATTACCTTGTAGCTCTCTCTGAAGGAAAATGTTACTTTGAATAAATTTGTCTTGCTTCCTTATGAAAAAACTAACTGTAGTGCGGTAATATAAACACAGATTTGGAAAAAAAAAAGCTCAGGAACCGAATGATCGATAAACCTCGCATAACAACAAAACTCGAGGATCAGGATTAACCATAAAAAGATGACTGAAAAACGTTCCTATGCCTGGTCACAATAGAGACGATAGAAAAGCATTCAGCAACCTGGTCGCAATAAAGAAGACCAAAAAGCATTCGCCGCTTGGTCACAATAAAATAGAAAAACTGACAAAAAAGCTTTCCAAAGTAAAGTCACAACAAAAAAACCGCATAAGACAATCTGACCCACGATTATAAATCAAAAACTTAAAATTTTTGTAAGTCCTGAAAGTATGATTGATATGAGATGTAAATCGACTAAACAAAATTTCAAAACTCAAGTACAAACGAACAAATGATCACAGACAAAAAAAAGACTAAAATTCAAATTTCATTCACACAAATCTTGTTTCAAAATTCTTGAGTGGCTCTTTAAATACATATGTAATAAAAAAGTCTGAATCTACAGATCCTCGAGTCAAGTGTTGGACGAGTCGCCATCCGCCACATTGTCGCCCTCGAATGGTTTGTGATGTTCAGAGACAGATGGAACATCGTAGAGTTTCTTGAATTCATCGAGGTTGGAGTACTTGAGATCAACTATCCCCACACTAACGAATTCATCAACCGTGATCTTGTTGCACGCCTCCAAGTAGTCAACTTGCATGGTGAGGAGTTATTTAGCAGTTTTCGTGGTAGACATCCACTCAGATAGATCAGCACACTCTTCTTAAACCACTAATATCTACTCGGATGCTATTTCTAACTCCACCCTAGCATCCTTCAAGTTTGCATCTGCCTCAACTGCCTTCATGGTAGCTAGTTCCGCCCGCTCACGATACTCCCTGGCCTTCGCCTCAGACTTAACGGCTCTCTCTCTCATAGACAGATAGAGAGAGGTCAAGTAATAAGTGTAAATGGAGCCTTAGAGCTGGAAATAGACAAGCGATTGACACTGCTCAACGGGGCGGAGGTCTTCGAGATGCTACTCCAAGCGAGCCGACCAGAAGATGTTAGCAATTGTAGAAGAGTATCCAACTGACTCCGAGTCCAAGGGAAACCAATCCCACTCGATATTTATCAGACCTCAAGATGAATTGGAATTCATATATACCTTTGGTCGTTTTCGCTGTTGTGGGGTCCACCGGTCTAAGCCCCCCTTTTTACTCTTTGGATGTGTTGGGAGGAAAGAATCAGTATCTAAGGCGATAGCTTTACCCTTTGCCTACACTCAGCTACCTTGGCAGATTCAGAGCTCTCCTCGAGATTTTCCTCCGAAACTCCTTCAGTCGATCCCCCCAAAACTTGTACAGTCAGACACGAAGGCGATTCAGGGGATCGCCTACTTGTCTCACCTCTCTTTGATACAGGGATGAAGCTCGTTGTCGATGACCGGGAGACCTCCTGTGTTGAGGGGTGTTCGGAAGACACCTCAGCGCTGACTGAAAGAACGAAGGAGTTGCATCATCTCTCGAATCATCTAAGACCACTAGAGCAGATTTTTGTTTGATCAATATTAATTCACAGTAACTTTATTTTCAATAACTATGGATGTTTTGAAAGCAGAATGAACTAAAACCGAATCTGAAACTTAACCCACTGAAGGGCCACCTTCTTCTGCCTCAAGGAGAGCCAACGACTCTCTTCCTCTTTCTTGGTATCTTCTTAGAGAGCTGGACAACCTTCTCTAGCTGCCTCCTCCCCTCTGCTTCATCAGAAGCGGCACACATCTCTTGTGTCATCGAGTCGTATTGACTCGGGTTCAAATCTGATTCACAGTCATAGTTTTAGTGTACCAAATCATCGACAATTGTTTACCGATGATGACATGCTCCATTGCCTTCAGCAGAGGAGAGATTCCCTTTTCTTGTATGAACCATCAATCGCTCTGGTTGGAATGCCCCAATCGTTGTAGTTGACGCAAAAAAACCGAAGCTTCCAATCATTTATTTTGTTTCCCAAGTCAATTTGGTGGAACTTCTGAGTGGTGTCAAGGACAACAAACCCGTTTGTCTTTACCCAAAAAGAGAACATGTGCAAAATTAGCCATGAAGACCATGGAGCTACCACTTTGCGCAGGTATATCACATAGGTCACCACCGCAACAAAAGAGTTCGCATCACCTGGGCTGGTAATACTCGGTCGTAGTTGAAAATCAACGGGACTCTATGCATAAGAGCAATCGAAGCCCACATCAGAATTCATCTCTATAGGGATCATATTGTTACCCAGATAATCGGTAGCCCGGACATCCGCGCCCACTCACTCAAGAATGACACTTGTGTCATGCACACAAGTTTCATCCAGCAGTCGAACATCAAATTAAGTCAGGATAGATCTCTCGATCGACCTGACCTAACCGAACATTTGAGGGCAGTATTTGGGATTCATTGGATTCTGAAGAGAAACTGAACCATGGGTAAGAACAATAAAAAAGGCAAAGTTTCTGTTGACAATATTTTTTGTTAAATTTCACGTCTGTCGCATGTTCTTGCATCATAGGACTACATTCAGTTGATACATACATTCCCGTGACACAAGACGTCGACAAAAACCACTTCGCGCGTGCATTGGGCTCAAATTATCTTCGACCGTCGCCGAAGTTGTTCAAATGACATTGGATCGCAAAATGGACTGTGCAAGCACGTTTAGAATGTTGAATTTACCTATGGAGAACAATCATATTGCTTTGATTTTGCACATGAGCAAAAAATGCATAAATCGAGAGAATTGAGTAATAAAAAGCTTTTAAATTTTAAAAAAAAGGGAAAGGGATATAATCCCCTTTCACTCGATGGCCTAGGAGATGCATGCATCTCTCGCATCACATCCCTGCTTTGCGATCCCTCTCGGCCCAAGCTCCCTCTTGCTGGCATCCTTCCTCTCCCTCACCTCAAGCCTGCACACACCGATCGGCCGCCTCTTTCTCTTTCCAATCCCTTTCACAATCAAAGCCTTCTCACTTTAGCCTCCCTTCCTGTAGGCAGCCGAAACAGCCGCACTCCTTCATCCCTCTGTCGCTGACAAAACCGCTCGACTCGCCAGCTCTAGGTTTCTCCTTCATCACGCGATGTCGGCACCTCGCTCACTTGCTTCCCCTCTCGTCGAGCCCCTTTTTTTCTGTTCAGTCAAAAGCCCCTAGTTGGTTTTTCTCTGCCTTTCGGTCCTCTCACGGAAGCACCGACCGCCAGAAAGGCAGCGAAGGGATTGCAACGTACAAAGATCTAAAACTCCAATCTTTCTTCCCCTTTCGCACTGCTCTTACCGTATACCGAGAGAGGGAGGATGAAGGAAGGGCGATCGGATTTACAACTAAAATAGATAAAGCAAGGATTTGTAAAATTAACGGCTTTATTTTGTCCAAATTGACCATCCGGCAAGATTTAGGTCAAATCCAGGTTACATCTTGCTCCAAATCCGATACAAACAAACTCTCTTGCAAAGGCACATTTTGTTCATATTCTTGTACGTTAGGATCATTTATGAAAGATATGTATACCTCACCCTCTTTCTCTTTCGTTGTGTGCCTTGCAAAGTACGTCGGTTCATGGTCCAAACACCAAAAGTTCGTGAGAGAACCTTTTTCTGTCTCCGTCCAAGTGCAGGAGGAGCTCAGAGTAGGTAAGAGAACACATTTTCCAATCATCACAATGTTAAAACTCTAAATCTAGTCTTTCATCCCTAGCAAACCTTTTATATTGATGTCAGATAAGTACAATTAGGTTCTGTGTTAGAGTGAACCACTAGGTTATGGAGCTTTTGGTTACGATCCCCTACAGTCCTTGCGCATTCTCCTAAAGCCTTAGCTCTTGACCAATATGGTCGGGATTTGGATAATCTCTTGGTCGTTTGGTGGCTTCACTTTAGATGGAGTTGAAACTGCTTTCACCTAAAGAACGAGGAATTTCTTTGATCCTCGTTCCCTAGGTCGTGAAGGCTATGTCCATAAAGGAAACTTTTACCTTCATGAAGATTTTTTCTCTTAGAAAAGCTTCTTCACATCCTGCAAAACAATTAGAGATAGGCTCTTCGTTACCATATGTAACAAATGATTGTGATTCATCTTCATCCCAATGCTAAAACCCATGCGAGGTCATTAGGAAGGGTTTGATTTGTCATTGAGCATTTGCATGTCATGCGTCTGTGATCGACAGCCTATCTCGGATAGTTCAATTGACAATTTGTTGTCATTTTTGACCGGTTTAACCAGTTGACGACCCCGATTGCCCTGGTCGGCCATCTCGGGCCGGTTTGACCGATCAGCCTCCTTTGATCGGTCAACCACCCCAATCACCCAACTGTCATTTTTTGCCAACTTCATTTGAGTGATGCATGTTCACACGAATTGTTTTATTGTGAGCTTGCATGCAAGATATATTTGGCTAACACTCATATTTTTATGTGTGAAATTGCATTTTTGTCTTTGTGCTTTCTAACATTTGACTTGCTCGTGGTGTCTCTTTGAGTACCCACATGTGCATTTGCAGTATCTCCATGCACATACGTCACCATATGTGAATGTTTAGATGATTGAATATCCTGTGAGAGGGTGGCAAACATGTACATTTGCAGTATCTCCATGCCTATCTGGCGTGCAATTCTCGTACCATATGTGAGTGTTATAGGCATGTCAGGTTGTGCTTAGCACGGGTCAAGCTATCTAGCCCTTGAACTTGCATAGTGCACATGTTCACTTAGGTGTATGATCTCATCTTGCATGGGCCATGCTCTCTAGCCTCTAAACCCATCTAGTGTACGAGTCAAATCATCTGAAATTTATGACATCATTTTGCTATGCCATGAGTTCGTCACTTATATGAGCATATTGTGTCTGAATTCTTTTGTCATGCATAGAATGTGTTTGTCACTTGCATGAGTTTGTTTGATTGCCTCTCGGGTGAGGTGTAGTTCCTCTTCGAGGTGGCTTATACGTGAAGGGATACCTCATACCATTCGTGTATGTTGTTTTGCATTAGTGCAACATATGTTTGTCATATGCATAAGCGTCTAGGTTGCTCCTCGGGCTAGGTGTAATTTGTCTTTGAGGTGTCTTGTACCTGATACACCCAGTTTGCATGTGTCGCATGAGTGCAGCATCTTTGCATTGCCACCGTGCATGTTTGCTTGTGCATGACCTGATTGCCTTGATGACAAATCGACCCTCTTAGATGAGTAACTCATTGTTGGTCATGGTGCTTTAAAAAACATTGCTTATAAGGATATCTCAGCGACCAATGTGAGTTACTGCATCGCGATTGACACGCAAATGTTTGTACTAACGTTCCAGGAGATCTAATAGGTGTCACTTATGCTTTTTTTTTCCTTAGGGCTTATTTTAAAAGAAAAAAATTTATATTTTTATTGCTCGTTTGCATCATGTTCTAAATCTTATTTTAAAATTATTATATTTATAGTTGACGCCATACGTAAGGCAAACCTTTTAAAATCTTTTACTTGCATAAAACTTGCAACTAGTGGCACCTCTTAGAATTTTTGTGACCTTACGATAGGGCTGGAGTCGGCGACCATATAAAAAACATACGTTAGCCTTTACCCACACTTCTACACAAACAATAGTTGTATTTTACTAGGCTACCTTATTTTAGACACTTGCTAGACTAGGACTAAGATATAGGGCTAATATATAATTAGGTTTTCAATATGTGCCTGTTATTGTTGATGGTCTGTGCCTAGTCAGATATTTTTGTGTTGCCTTTCTGTATTTACCGGGATTGGACTTGCGCACTACTATATATAGGAGTGGCTTTTCTTGTAGTCCAATGAGAGAAGAGTTTTTATGATTTATGCTAAATCCTTTTCTGCAGGTGTTGTTAAGCTCTCTTTCCCGCCGAACATGGTCTATTTCACATTGCATGATATAGCCCATGCTAACCCTTGTTTTGCAGGTCAAGTCATTTTTTGACTTGTATTATGTATTCTCTTTAGAGTCCCTTAGGCTAAGTCTATACTTTAAATAAGGTACGGAAAACATTCTGAGGTGCATATGGAAATCACGTGACAGGGATCAGGAGCCGTTAGTTTGTACATCGTACCTTAAGTCTGAGTCTTGCATTGTATAGGCATTTAAGATGAGACATATATATGCAGAGCCAAACTGCCTTTTTGTCTTTTCTAAGATATATTGTCAACCCAGCGGTATCCGACCATTGTTTATTGATTATTCACGTAGTTTTGTTTATTTCATGTTGAGTGTTGTTATTTTCTCTTTCTTACCTTATGATTTGTCTGGGATGCTCAGCGAATATATAACTTAGGCTCTTTAAAAACCCTAAAATATAATCATCCAACAAAAAATCTTACTAATAAGAGATTGAGATGAATTAAAATTTAGAATTAAAATATTACAACTATTTAAAACAAGTACTTTTACTTTTCTGCAAGACCTTTGAGTCGATTTTAAAATAATTTGCATTGCATAGCCATGACCCAAGTTAGATTAATAGGGCCTCGACATTAAGACTACTCAAAATAACTGCATCATATTTGCATATCTCGAAGAGAAGCCCCAGTCCTTCTTCAACCTGCCTAACCCAGCATATGATTTGTACCTAAGTGGTTGTCTAGCACACCTAGGGTGTTCGAGGCTTCCTTAACCCATACAAGGTGTAACTCTTTTGTAAGAGTGTTTTGGCCATGTAGTCGGATCTCTCTTTTCCTTTCATTTCCAGTGACTTCCTTGTCACACATCTTTGAGCTCCACCTTTATAGGGTCATAGGGAATAGAGTTTCTTTCTCTTATTCTCAGGGCTACCAAGGCCTCCATGGACGACGCAATTCATGGATAGCTGATAATGAACTTCTGGTCGGGTTGGGTCAACTATCTTCACGACCACGTAGACTTAGATTCTTAATAGCTTGAGATAACGGACCCATAGAGCCTTGATCCAGCTATCCAAATCGGAGTACGATTTCTCTGCCTATCATTTGTTAAGCCAAGTTGCCCTTTGTGACTTAGTTGAATTCGTCTCGATGGTCGTAATTGTCGATAGGTCGGCGTCCGTTTGGGATATGGAGATTCACCATCTGCCCTTATGGCCCGGTGAGCTTTGAAGCATGGGGATATTCTTGTTGATTTGACCAAATTATTTTCAAGGCCTAATTCGTCGACGTGTTGTCGTCCATTTGGGAATATGAGGGATTCACCCTCTCTCATTTGGTTCGATATAGGTTCCGGAGACGATGAGATGTCCCTAATTGAGATAACTGCATCCTTTGATGTACTTATTTTCACTACTTATCACTTATATGTAAGTAAGACCACTATAATCGAGAGTATTTTTGAGTATCCACCAAGATGTAACTAATCAAAGTGATACATCCCTTTGAGAGTTGCTCTTGACTTCATAACCAAAATATTCTCTTTGTTTCTCTAGTTATGAGTTGCTTATGAAGGGAATTTCTTCGTGGATATTGTATTTTCGAGGTATTTCGATCTGATTATATTTAAGACATAATCTCAACCTATCATACAAAGATTACCTCACATGAGCTATCCATGTTTTTTTTTTATGTTTGTCTATTTTCATCATATATTCCATCTTTTTTATTCATTTCTTCTTCGGATCATTTTTTATGATCTAGGAAAGAGATTTACATGAAAGTGAGAAATCATATGACGATATATATAAATAGACAAGCTGGCAACTCCGATATTCAATTGAAAAGAACCAAAAATTGTTTCACTAAATTCCGTTGAACACTATATATAAACCTCGTGAGGAAGTCGAAACACCTTATTAGGCTCAGCCAAAGAGTCACATCGGCACAAAATTGAGGACAAAATTTCAGAAATTAAACAAAATTTTATTTATAAAAAGAAATATTTTAGAACAAGGTTGTCTTCCGCCTCGGGCAGGACTAAACCCCAACTCAATAGACTCATGTACAACACACGCCCCCAAACTTATACTATTCAATTTTTTTTCCTCCTCCGCCCGGACAAAAGGAATCAAGTTGGTCGCCCGAACTTCTGCCAGTTCGCCTAAAACAATTTGCCACCTCTGCCCAAAGATCCTCCATACAAGCATGAAGGACCATCATTTCCTCCCTCAAGTCTGATATGACAGCCTCTCGCTGAAGACTGAATGCCTTGGCAAAAGAGTACATAGTTTTTTCCATGCGTCTCACCAGCGACTCATAGGACCCCCTTCGGTTGTCTGTTTCCCTCTCTGGGTCGGCTGAAGGGGGAGTTAGAGCCAAAAAAGGCTGTGAGACGGGCACCCACTTCAGCCACGACGGAGACAGAAAGAACAGCAAGAGCCTCTAGCTCGGGAAGACACTTGACACTTGTGGGCTGGAAGTTAATGATCCTAATGGTCCCCTCTGTAGCACTAGAATCGGTGTTATAAGAATAAATTAAAGGATCTAATAAGGAAAATATTGGTTACCAGTCAAGCACTCTAACTCTGACGTGAAGAAACTTTTGGAAGCAGGTGGAGGGGAGCCACCCTAGGCACCACCTTCGACCAAAGGCGGGAGAGGGGTGCCTTCCTTTAGCGGGGCTTCACCATGGATGACCTCCATCCAGACCGAATCCCCTACTGGATGAGAAGCGTCACCCTAAGCAAACTCCCTAGTTGGAGGTGGAATCAGAATGAACTCTGGCGGCGGAACTTGCGCAGCCATCACCATTTGCCCCTACTCCTGGGACGACAATTGAGTCGGGAGTTGGTGCAATGGCTCTGGAGCTAAACCAGGCACATCTGAAATACGCCCTCCTTTCCGACTCCTAACCTCCGGCAGTAGCAATGAGTCAGATGATCCTTCGACCCATCAATTCGTGGCAATGGCAATGAGAATGATTCTTCACCATCGGTTGTTTAAAAGATTTAGATCCCTAAAGCCTGGTTCTTTCGACCGACTCTTTGGTGTCAGATGTCTTCCTCTCATCTCCTTACCTTTTCTCAATCGGCCGGTCTCCCTCGTCAGCTCCCTTCTTTAAGATTGAACGATAACTTTCAGGTTTTTTCTTTCTCTCATCCCCAAAGCCATCGAAGCAAGAAGCCCAAAAGCCCTAATTAGCGCTTCTTCGCTCACTGGTCTCTTGGAGCTTGACATCCCTATTCATAAGTATAAACGACTTAAGAGCAGAAATTTTGGGAAAAGGAGAGAGAAAATTGTTAATCATGTCCTATTTATAAGGAAAACGGCACTGAAATAAAAAAAAAATACAATGATGGGCAATATTTATTATGCTTTAAGTAAACAATTATGTTATCTAATTTTCTTATTACTGTGGCACTTGTCACTTTCAAAGAAAAGAATTGGTGATATAATTATGTACATCAAAAATATGACTACACGAATCTCAAGAAGATCCAACGGATCGCACGAGAAAAGAAGCAGAAGTGGAAATATTCATCATAACATGAGTCGGCCGAATCTTAAGCTGAACGAACGAAAGTTTGACTGAACCAAAGATTACAGTGCTATTCAACCTGTGTCTGGCATTAGAAAGAACAACAGCTTCCCAGAAAGAATTCCTTTTAATAGGCTCATCAGTCAAAGGAATGTTGTCTATCTAATTACGTTAATGTGTCATCTGTCTAATGGAACGATCCTTCCCAAGAACAATGAGCCTTTGCATCAGAGAAGCGACTATAAGTCATTCAATCGCCGGATCAACTCTTGGCCGACCGAATGAACAAAAAGTGATCATACCAAACTTTTACAAACACGAAACGGTATCAAATACAGTTACAAAAATGGAACGATGCCAACAAAGATTACAAGGTCAAAGTATGACTAATTTAGTTACAAATATATAAAGATGTAATGGTTCATAATGACTCTAACGTTCCCATTAAAGAATGGACTATTATGTAATTTACTATACCCTTCCTATGACTTATAAATAAGAGTGTCATTTTCATGAAAAGGATAAATTCCTAGAGATTTAATTTTACTTAGGTCTCATCTTTCTACTCTCTTTTCTCAACCAATGTTCTATTCGTTAGACATGATCCACAAGAAATTTTGGGATTCAACACTTTGTTACCGTCTCGAAGAGTTTAAGTTAAATCCAGCTCGTAAATCCTGCAACCAAACAGCTCCTATTTACCCCAAAATTAATATCTTAACGAAGCATTTCACTCCCAATGATTGCAGAGTAACAAATTTGATTCACGTTTGCAGCAGTAACGAGTTCCAAAAGTCTAATTAAAAGAACCAAACAAACCTTGGCGAGATCCCGGCTTTGCTTCTTCACTGTTAAAGCAAGAGTATCCCGTTCCTTGACCAATTGAAGCTTTAATCATTCAATGACCCAAAAAAAAGTTTCAATGTCTAGCCATCGTATCTCACAAAAAATACCACTATCTTCAAAATCTTAAAAGCCTTACATTTTCCTCGAGCGCAAGACGCAGGCGGGATTCCGACTCCTGGAACAAGCGATCAAGCTCAATGAGCCGGTCCTGGAGAACGGCTACCATCTCATCCTTATCCGAGATACTCTTCCGGAGGCTTTCGGTCTCCGCCTCGAGCTGCGAGACACGGGAGGCGATAGCCATGGACGTGATCTTTCGGGCGAGATCTAACTGGTCGAAGGGATCCGTAGGAATTACCGAGAGAATCTCGTCCGGTAGGTGGAAGTCCGCGCCGTTTTTTGACATCTTGCCCGGCGAGTTCCAGAGAAACCTAGGCGTGCTTGGATCGGATGGAGGCAGGATTTCCGGCGGGGGAGGAAGGAAGGATTCAATTCGAGTCGTGGAGGCAAATGGATGCAGGGAATGGCTTGATGCACGAAAGTACACGAAGTCATGGATCAGCCGCTCACCGGGTTGGAGTGGTTTTTGTTCGGGTCGTATGTCGTATTCGGTTGGGAGAGTGAACTCGCAAAATACGCTTCCTACTTACTTCATTTGTCAAAATTAATGAAAGTTATTACTTATTAGGGAAGGATTAAATCATATGTGAGTGTGGAGGGTCTGTATGGGGCAGTTGTGGCTTATCAACAAGCTGCTCCAGAAGGCCGCTGCATGAATGCTGTTGCGATAAGCTTGTTGTTTGTTTGTTTTTTGCGGTTTGAAAACAACTGTGCGGCAGTTATTTCTGATCAAATGATCATTCTATCCAAGTATAATATTGTTGTTTGTAACTTAACTGTGATAGTCATATATTTGATGTTTCAGAAGTAAAAATTCACTTCATAACAGTACAAAAATTCATATAAATACCCCACTTAAAAGTGAGTATCAAGATTGCTAGAAAAGGAAAAAAATATATTAAAACTACAATTAGTTTAGTTAACTTAGCTCTTTTAACTGTATTTCATTTCGCACACATTAAATTTACTTTATATTTGATTAACTTAATTTTTATAGTTTGAATATTGTGTTTGACCTTATAGTCATAAGAATTCCAACTCACTGTGGAATCGATACTTAGAATTCAATTAGAGCCCTTTATTACTTGAGAGATACGTATATTTTCATTATCTTTATGGGTTTGGTAGCTTAAAAAATTTAAAAGATAAAATTATTTTACTTAAATTATTTTTATTGGGATTGAACTACATATTTATTATTAGTGCTAGCTAACCGCGATCACCCATGAACTATCTGAAATTCGATAAATAAATTCTGCGTCCAACCACATTAAAACCTCTTTCTTAACAACCTCTTTCATTATAGGATTTAATCTTCTTTGTAGATCATTTCTAGGTTTATGACTATATTCAATTAAAAGTCTATGCATAAAGATTGAAGGAATGATTCCTTTAATATCAACTAATGTATATTCAGAGGCTTTCTTATGATATTTTAATGTATCCAATAACTTTCATTCTTGTTCATCTATCAAATCTGAGGATATAATAATATGTAATGTAGATGAGTTCCCCAAAAATGCATACTTTAAACAAAAATGCATACTCCAAAAATGCATACTTTAAATGAGTAGGTAGAACTTTCATCTCAAGTTCAGGAGATTTTTCAATAGAATCTATCAAATGTTTACTATCTTCAATAATATCCAAAATTTCAAATTCTTCCTGAACAAAATTTAGCTCATCAGTGTTTTTCTCTTTTGATTCACTTACAAAATCCTTTTCAATTTTTAATGTTTTTTTGTACCAAAGTTACTTCATCTTTTTGATCTGATATGACTTCACATCTTTCTTGAAAATTATTAACAATCATTTAGCAAATTATATCCACTAAGTAACATTTACCATCTTATCCTTTATCAGGATATTTCATTGATTTATGCACATTAAAAGTCACTTCCTGATCATTAACTCTCATGATTGATTATCTTTTTGCACATCTATCATTGCACGTTCAACAGCTAGGAAAGGTCTCTCTAAAACAATAGGAATTTCTTTATCTTCTTCCATATCTAACATAATGAAATCAACAGGGAAGATAAATTTATCAACTTTAACTTTAACTAACACATCTTCTAACACATCTTCTATAACCCCTTTAGGATAAGTGATAGATCGATTAACTAGTTGTAGGGTTACAATAGTGGGAGAGATACCTCCTAAATCTACTCTTCTAAATATAATAATGACATGAGATTAAATTTTGCTCCTAAAATCACATAAAGCTTTTCCAAATAAAATTTATCCAATTACACATGGTATAGTGAAACTGTTAGGGTCTTTTGAGTTTTTGAGGAAGCTTTTTCTGAATTATTGCACTACACTCTTCATTAAGTGCAACTGTCTCATAATCTTCAAAATTCCTATTTTTATGTAAAATTTCTTTCATAAACTTTACATAACTTGGCATTTGTTCCAGAGCTTCTACAAAAGGAATATTAATTATAAGATTTTTAAATAATATCTCAAAAAATCTTGAAAATTTTTAATCAAGTTTTTACTGTCTAAGTCTTTGAAAAAAAGGAGATGGTGGTTTGTCTTCATTCTTCTTAATTGGAGAAACAAGTTTTTTCACTTTCCTAGGAATACTTTCTTCAGGATTTTTAGTTTCTTTATCTTTTTCCCTCAACTTTGATTTATTGTTAAAAACCAACACTCAATTCCTTCCCACTTCTTAGTTGGACAGCTTTAACTTGCTCTTGCTTATTTCTTTTATATTTAGGGTTGATCTCAACATTACTAGGAAGCGTTCGCTGAGGCCTATTGCTAAGCACGTTAGCAATTTGTCTCAATTGATTCTTTATGTTTCTTATAACAGCACTCTGACTTTGTAATTGATTACCCATTTGTAACACCACTTCTTCTAAAGGCAACTGCTTCTCCTTAACTTGGTGATTACTATTAAATCTAGGAGGATAAGTTGGTCTAAAGTTAGAATTACTCTGATTATTCCAGTTTCTCAAAAGGTTTATTTGGTTGTTCCCCCATTGTTGACTTTCACCACTATAATTGTTATTCTAGTTAAAGTTTGGATGGTTTTTCCAACCTGGGTTATAATAATTAGAATTTAAGTTATTGGGTCCATTAATAGCATTTATGGCTTCAAATGAATTTTGAGAATCAAGCATTTGTGATAATGAATTTTCTACAATCAAATGAGGTGTTTGAGAAAAATTCATTCCAATTTAGTCAATATTCCTAAATAATGCAACAACTTATGAAGCTACCATTGAAATAACATCTTTATTATGAATACTGACTACTTTCTTAGGATTTACCCTTTCCGAAGGCAATTAAAAATTATTTGTAGTCATTTCTTCAAATAAAGTAGAGGCTTCATCAAATGATTTAGACATTAATGAACCTCCAGCAGCGGCATCTATGATTGATCTAAGAGATCAAACTAACCCATTATAAAAAATTTTGAATAATTAACCAGTCTGGTTTAATTACACACTAGAGTGATTTCAAAAAGTGATGAGAAAAAGATTATTGACCGCATGTTTGATTTAAGGGCTAAAGGTCGATCTGGATTATTGAAGAAGAAGACATATTCAAAACCACAGAAATGGATGTAAGGAAAAGGCAGAATAATCATCGGGTGTGGTTGTTGTTACATTTTTGCAAAGGATAGGCAAAGGAACCCCCTCAGGAATTTTGAGAAATGACGGGGTGGATCCCATGACGTCCATGATAAAGAAAATGATTAAAAGAATGGTGGAATGACATATATTGCCAGTGGATTGTATTTTGAATAGTTGCATCATTAACATTTATGAAGAAGGAAATTGCATTCCTCCCCACATTGACCACCATGATTTTGTCAGACCGTTTTGCAAATTTTTATTTATGAGTAAGAGTAACATTTTGTTTGGGAAGGAGATACAGATTGTCGGGCCTGGGGAGTTTCGAGGACTTGTAGAGATTCCTCTGCTGTTAGGTTCAGTACTGGTTTTTAAAGAGAATGGAGCTTTAGCTAAGCACAACTTCCCCAGAGTCCCACACAGAAGAGTTTCAGTCACTTTACAAAGGATGGATTATAACAAGGTGTCGTATGGATATCGACCCAACCTGGACATGGAGGGGCTTCAACCATTGGAGCTGTGAGATAGCTGTACCTCTAAGTATACACAAGGAGACTTTAGTTTTGAAGTGTGGCTTAGGAGGTTAGCTTGATCACGAAATGAGCTCAGAAGACGAGTGAACTTTTCTTCCTTTATACTGTATCAGAGTAAACAACATATGATATACTAGATTCTAGTTTTCACATAGATGTACTTCTGATGTTTTGGGATTCCTTTCAGTAAATGATCAGTTGTACTACATGCTTGAAGTAGAATAAACAAAGTTTACTGTGTATTTTAGCATATGTTGTTGAATTGTTTTGTTTGTGCGATTGATAAGAAGTCACAGGACCAAATGTTGGTCCTAAACTATAACAAACAAACAATAAAAAGAAAATATGATAATGATTGAAAATTAAAATTCAAAATCAAAAGAGAAATAAGAAAAAAGAGCATCAAATTTTGAAAAATACTCTAATAATAAGAGAAAATGACAAAAATGATAAATGAATTCACTTGAAACTCCATACTCTTCATGACACAAATTCCACATTCTTCACACAATATTCCACAACTCTCACTCTCACAAGGTTTCATACTCTACTCAAGATTCCATGAATTTTCACCCTCTTTTCACAAGTTCTCTGCACTCACAATGCTCTCGGGGTTAGTACCTAAGTTCTGATTCCCATTCTTTCCGAGGTCGGCACCTAAATTTTGATTCTCTTTCCTAGTTTGGTACCTAAATTCCAATTCCTATCTTAGGGTTAGTACCTAAATTCTGATTACCATCCTTTCCAAGGTTGATACTTAAATTTCAATTCTCATTATAGGGTTGTTACCTAAATTTCAATTCCCATCTCGGGGTCAACACCTAAGCTTTGATTCTCATCCTTTATGAGGTCGGTACCTAAATTTTGATTCTCATTCCGGGTTGGTACCTGAATTCCAATTTTCAACTCAGGGTTAGAACCTAAATTCTGATTCCCATCCTTTTTGAGGTCGGTACAAAAATTTTGATTCTCATTCTGGGTTGGTAACTAAATTTCTATTCTCATCTCAGGGTCAGTAGCTACATTCTGATTCTCTCTGTTTCCTCTTGGGTTGGTTATGAGTCCCTGAGCTTTCTTTCCCAATGTAGAAAATTTAAATCCTCGGGGTCAGTACATAAATTCTGACTCCCACCCTGGGATCAGTATCTAAATTATGATTCCCTTCCCTTTGAGATCGGTGTGAGACTCCCTTTAATGGAGCAAGACATTTGACTATATTCTCAGCACTCAAGGCAGGTGTGAGACCCCCTTAAATGGAGCAAGGCATCCTAGTCCTCTTCTCAACACTCTGAGATAGGTATGAGACCACCTTAAATGGAGCAAGGCATCTGACTTTCTTCTCAACACTCGGGGGAGGGGGGGAGGTATAAGACCCCCTTAATTAGAGCAAGGCATTCTAGTCCTCATCACAACATTTTGAGATCGGTATGAGACCCCCTTTAATGGAGCAAGGCATCTAATTCTTTTCACAGCACTTTGAGATAGGTGTGAGACCCCATTAAATGGCGCAAGGCATCCTTTTCTCATCTTTTTGCACTTTTGCTACCTCTTGGGTTGGATGTGAGTCCCTGTGCTTTTTTTCCTAATTTAGTACACTTTTCCTCAATCAGTCTTTAGAGTTATATGTAAGTCATTGTGCTTTCCATCTTGATTCGGTCTCTCTACACATTCTTAATTCCAGAAGTTTCCTCGAAGTCAAAATCTAAACTAAAATTTCAATTATATCAAATTAAACAATGAAACAAATCAAATCTTTGCAGCGGTCATCAGTTTCCCTGATGGTTTTCTTCATAAATTCATAAAACATCCATTCATAAGAGTTAACAAAAACAAAATCACTACACAATTTTATATTCACCTATGAAGTTGACGATTCGAAGGTACACCTGCTAATCCCTAGCGAGAGTTCCGGAACCTTCGGTTTCGATCGATGACTCATTTATTACTCCTCAACGGAAATCTGCTTCACTCTTTCTCCATTCTACTTTGAGCATGTTGGCTTAGGCAGTTGTGTTGGTTTTTTTTATCATTTTGGTCAATGTCAATAAGCATCGTGTGCTCGTCTGACACACCACACCTATTGGGGGTGCGATTGTTGACCTCACTTTTGTTGAGGTCTAGTCATTCTTCCTTAAAAGCCTAGGATCTAGCCATAGGACTTTATTGTTGACTATCCTAGAGGAATTGTGATGGAACCCTACCCTATTAGAAATTCTAGGATGGCTAGGACCAACACATGGAGGATCTAGAATAGAGGATTTCCTTGGTCTCATGGCACCATAAGGGTAATTTTGTGATTAACCTCCTTATTAAACCCCAATTTTACACAAAATTTCTAATTTTGGTCCTTTAGCCCCAAACTTTCCCAAAAGCACCAAAATGCCCCTAAAATCCTAATTTTCCCAAAATTGACCAATTCTCAAATTCTCTTCAAAAATCATCTTAAACCATTTAAAACTACTCAAATTGCCTAAAACACACCAAAATTCACAAAATTCCTAAAATACCACCAAAATGCCCCTCATGCCCCAAAAATCCCCAAAATTTCTAAATTCACCCTAAATATCCCCATAATCAATTCTAACCACTCATTGACCTCAATTGTCACCAAATGAACTAAATTTAGCCAAAATTCCCAAACTACCCCTAAATGCGTAAAGTCTCCAAATCAAGTTCAATTTCCACAAAATTCATTTCATTCTCACCCAATTTCACTTCCAAACTTAATTTTAACATTCCAAACCCAGCCTATACCAATTTGGATCCCAATTGAACCAATCTCCAAACCCTAATTTCAATTTTGTGCTAAAATCCCCAATTTGACCATACCCTCAAAATTCCATCAACTTGAACCTCATAACCTATCCAATTTCCCTAATTTTGAATCCTAAACACTATATAACACTCCCCTAGACCAATTTGAACCCTCAATTGACCTAGACCCAAACTCAAACCTGACCAAAATCCTATCCAAACCAAAAATCCCTAATTTTTCCCAAAAATCCAAATTTGTCAAAATTAAACTCCATAACCTTTAAATTTCCACACAATTGACATCCCAATCTCTCATGACAATAATCTACACCAAATTTTACCCTCAATTGACCTAAGTCCAAACATTAGCCAAGCCCAAACCCAAGTCCAAGTCTAAACCTATGTCTTGAACCCAAACCCTAAATTCACCTTAAGTCATTGGTCTAGCAGACTTTGGCCACCATAAATATATTTTAGACCCTAAGAGCCAGTCTAGACCCACCTATCCCACCCTAGTAGTGCCATGGACCAAGGGTCTCTTGAATTAGTTGATTTATTTCCAAAATTATCTAAAATAATGAGATCCTTCCCACCAAACTTCCAAGAACCCAAGGTTGTCACATTTAACTCCACTTAGCTCTCTGACAGCTAGCCACCAACTCAGTCCTGGTCGGCCGACATAGTGGTCAGAAAACACCATACTCGAGAGGTCCCAAATGGCTTAAACCCAAAATTGGGACTCTCTGTGTTGGCTCGCTCCCATTGGCCACTTGTGTTGTTTATTCCTCCACATAAGCATCCTCTCTGCCTCCCTTTCTTGCCCTGATGGTAGCCATGGCTCCCTATATAAATTAAGCACCCCTCATGTCCAAGTAGAGAGATCATCCAATTCTTTGGGGATACTCTATCAAAATCCTTCTAAAGCTTTTCCAAACCTTTCTGAGTTTGATTACACTCTTCTCAGCCATCCATAATTACAGTCCTATTGGAATTTTGAGCTCAAAATCTATGGCAGTTTTTTGTCATTCCATAAACCCCACCAAATTCCAAATTAACGTACTTTTAAGCATCACCAGAGTACATGGAGAAGTTCCCCACTGAATTCCTTGTCCTTTGATCCCTCTACATCAGACGCTGACTAAGGTCACACCACCCCCTGATCAAACTCTTATCTAGAACCCATAACAGAGGAAGGTGACTCTTTAAGCACATTCATGGGACTCTAGAGAAGGTTTTACAAGTATCGAATTGAGGCCACACATCTTGTACAAAAGTATAACTCCAAATAAAACTGTAGGAATGAACCCCATGTGATTTCGTTAAGTATCGAGCGAGATATTAGTTCTAGAAGTTGGACGTTTCTTGGGAGTTAGGTCAGTTGAGGATGATGAGCATGAACTGTCAAATCACCCTTATATCAAATGGACAGGTCCAATCGTGTCAGACGAAGGATCTATTTGTGAATCGCGGGTAGCCTGATAAGTGATGCACCTAAAAATTGTATATTTTTAGAGTACATATCATGGTCATTTTATGCACATTTTTAATGATATTACACTTTAAAGAAAGATATTTTGTATATTTATGTCTTCAGGTACAAGAAATATTCTTTTGGTGAAAATGAAGGAAAAATGGTGCAATTAGGAGTAAAAACAGGCAAGAAAGAAAATTCTGACCTGTTACATTTTGATGTGTCTTTCTATGCTTAATCTCTTTTACAATTCTCACATATTTTTAAATGAGAATACACTTTAAAGAAAGGTTTTTTTCATGCTTATCTTGTAGGTATACTTGTAGGAGTGCAACGCAACTGAAACGGGGTGAAATAGAGCCAAACAGAGCGAAACGGTGGAGCTGCTGCAGGGTGGCACCAGAGTCGCCAAAACTGGTGCCAGAGGCACCAGAATCCTGAGAACAGGAACTAGAGGTGCCATAAACTGACACGAGAGGATCCAAAAAATGACGCTAGAGACAGTTATGGACAAATGTTTTGCAGGTTTTGACTATTTTGAGATGTCTAGAAGGCTCTAAGTGAATCAAACGCCCCATAGTGTGGTTCAATGAATCTATACTCTTTATAAAGGCTCTTGAATTAAGAGATATGTCTATTGGATGAAGAGATTTGTCTCTTGGAATGAAAAGATGTGTCTTTTGGGAGAAAGAAGGAACTTTGTATCTCTTTAAATTAGGAAGGGCTGACGCCTCTCATAGTGTGTATGTGTGGAGGTTTATGAGGGAAAAATTGAGAGGAATGCTTTGAGATCTTAGAATAGGAGTAGAATTGTAGATTTCTTATTTATTTAGAGAGATTGGAGAGAAGATTTTGAGAGAATCTGTAAGGAATTGTACTAGCATTGCTTAGATCAGCGAGAGACTTTGTGGAAGAGATTTTTATCTTTCTTTCAAGGGGAAAAAAAACTAAATATTGTGTTCTTCATTATCTTATGATTTTGTACACACTTATCTAGTAGGTTTGCTTTGATGTAATGAAGTTTTTCATTGTATTTTTTTCATGCTTTGTGAGTAGTTTTCTTACTATTTCTTCTTGTTTGGAAATAGTGGCATGAAAAGATTATGCCATTATTTTCATTTTACTTTTCTTTTGCAATGAGTAGGTTTCATTTGTAGGATTTTAGGATGCATGTTAGAATGCAATTTAATTATAAATGTGATTTTTTTTACTTGAACTTCATTTAAATTTTAGGCTTGTTGTAATGTTAAAATTTATCTAGGAACATAAGAACCAAAATGGCTATGATTTCTACAACAAAGTAAGAAACAAATTCAATTTAATGAATGAGAATGTCGTCCATGGGGTTGAGTTCAAATAAATAGGGAGATATACTTTGATTGGCATAAAATTAAAGATTTTAGGGTGACAGACTAAAATCCCCAATTTGGTCTAGTTGCATGGAAACTAAAGCGAGATTGTTAGCCCTCAAGGGAGAGAGAAGTGGGAGTCAGCATCCTCTCAACCTAACCATGGATTTAAGGACCAAACTCTAAATTATTCAATTTTATTTAAGCACTCTCAGAGGGTAAATAATAGGATTGCTATTATTTGACACATACAATATTTAATGTATCTCATTCATATACATTATCTGATTCACTACATAAGAATAATAGTTTTTAACATCTCAAAATTCTCCAAAATCTCAAAATTCTCCAAACCAATTCATCCAGAAAGGGTTATCTTTAAAATTAATATTTTTATTTAAGAGTAGTTTTTGGTTGTTTTAAACATTGATTTACATTTAGGAGTACTTGTTAGAAAAAAACCACTTAAATCGACCTTCAAAACTAAGGACTGATAGTAGTAAACTAAACATTAAGCTACGGGATTTCTTACCTCACTTTTATGTGGGATCGATACTGGGGTTTTGAAAGAAAGCTCTATATTACTTGAAGTGATACGTGCACTTATGTAGAACCTCTAATGTGTGAACTATTTTCTATATTTTATAATATTTCAAAATTACTGTTACCGGGGATTTAAATTGACATAAAACACGCAAAAAATAACACATATTAGGGCCACATCAAGTTTTTGGCGTCATCGCCGAGGAAGCTACGGTAAGAGCATTAGGGGAACTTTAGTTAAACCTGTAAGACTTAGATTTAGAATTTATAGTATTATTATATAGTGTGTTTAATTATTGTGTGTTTATTTTAAAGAAAATCCAAAATACCAAAAATATTTGTAATATATGTCCTATTAGTTAATTTTTTAAATTTGTTTACGTAGTTCAATAGCTGCATACCTTGAATTTTATGAGTCAGATTTGGAGAGAACTTTGGGGAGGATGATAAATCAAAAAAGAATCCATAAATTTAATGAAGAAATGAAGGATCAACGATATAATAAAAATTCATATTTGGATTATAATGCTAGTAGCTTTAAAATAGTAAACCCCAAGAGAGTGGCAAAATTTCAAGAAAATAAGCTTATTATGTTAATTTCTCAGGTTGCAGATATTGAGAGGAAGTTAGATCATTACATAGAAAATTTTCCTCAAGGACCCCAAGTAATTAAGGAAAATTTATTTGGACAATTGATTGAGCTTAACTATTTTGAAACTAGCCATGAGATATACAATCCTTATTCCACTTGTTGGGAAAATTATTCAAACTTTAACTGAAATACTAATTTTGGAGGAGAAAACTAATTTTCGGAAGATAATCAATTTAATTAGACATGTAATTGGAATAGTTAGGGTGATTTTAATGATGCACTCTTTTCCTCATAATTTTAACTTCAACCCACATAATGAGGAGAAGGAATTACTGTTAGAAGAGGTTGTTAATTAAATGCATAGCCAGTTGGAAAGTCAAGGGGCTGCAATAAAGAATATAGAAAACCAACTGAGCAGATTATTAATGCAATTAAAAGCTACCCCCAGAGGTTTTACCTAGTGACCTTGAGATAAAATCTAAGAAGATGAATGATGAGCAATAAAAAATTATCAAACTAATATTTAGATGAGAATTCGAGGATATGTTTTAAGAGAACTTTGAGTTGGAGATAAGGATAAGGAGATTGAAAGACTGATAAAGCAAAATAATGTGTTATTTCAAGTATACATTTTATATTTATTTTTTGTGATATTGCACTTTAAAGAATGGTATTTTCATGTTTTTGTTATAGGTATATCAATTTTAGGCATTTGGAGCAAAAGTAGTTAAAAGGATGAAATTTGGAGCCAAAATAGTGAATTTTGTTAATCTGGCATCTGAAGCTCCAGATTGGCATTTGAAGCGCCAGATTGGCGCCTGAAGAGCCACTTTAGAGAGAGTAGGTGCCTGAAGTGCCACTTTACAGAAAACTGGCTCCTGAAGTGCTAGATTTGGCACCTGAAACGTCATAACCCAAAACAACGCGGACTTAAGCAACTTAGCAACTGAAGCGCCAGAATTAGTGCCTGAGGCGTCAAAAATGACATTTTATGAATTAAAGCAGTTTAGGACAAATTTTGAAGGGTCCACATGTTTCAAATGCCCCATGGAGTGATTCAATGCATCTAGACACTTTGGAAGGCTTTTTGATGAAGGGATATGTCTCTTGAATCAATAGAAATGTCTTTTGGATTTCAAAAGGTTTGACTTTTGGATTGAAATTTGGAGGGAATTTTTAATACTTTTTGGAGGGAGGCAACCTCTAATAAAAGAGAAGAAAGTCTAGGGTAAGGAGAGGTTCGGTGGTGGCATGTAAGGTTGTGGTGTGTAAGGTGATGGCGTGAGAGTGAGAGAGAGTTAGAGGGAGAAAGTCAAGGATTTGGAGATTTTCTTCAATAGCTGTAAGAGAAGAGGGATAGTAAAAGATTTCTTCTTCATTACACTTACAAGAGGGAATTGAGAGTGCTTGTAAATAGGGAAAGTGCTTAATGAGAACTTCTAGGGATTTTCTTGGGAAGGATAGTGAGATAAGTTGTCTTTTATTTCTTTGTTTTGTAAACTTGTTTTTATATATGAAATACGTGTTTAATCGTATCCTTCACATTAATTCAGAGTAGTCTTCTTTATCCTTCACCTAATCTGAGATATGATTTTGTGAAGAATTAATTTTATTTTATACGAAATGTCAAAAGTTTGTGATGATTTGAACTCTGATATTCATTTACTCTTCGATCTGACCAATTGAAATGTTAAAATATGTTGAGAAACATATGATTCGAAAGGGCTATGATTTTTACAACATAGTGTGAGTCACATTCAATTTCATGGGTGAGGATGTTATCCATGGGTTTGAGTGCAAATAAATTTGAAAATATACTTTGTTGGATGCAGAATTGAAGATTTTAAGGTGACAAATTAAAATCCCCAATTTGGTCTACTTTATTGAAAACTAATGCGAGATTGTTAGCCCTCAAGTGTGGGAGTAGTGGGAGCTCTGGAATGAGATCTGGTATCCTCCCAAAGTAACCCTGGAATTGGGGACCAAACTCTGGATTAGTCAATATTCTTTATGCACTTGAAAGAGGGTAAAGAATAGAACTGCTCCTATTAGTCGCAATGCAATTTTTTATATATATTTTTAAATGATTTTAATTTCTCACAATCCCTATACTCTTTGTCAAGGGGAAGTATGTTTTCTTAACTTTGAACTCTCCATCACAGAAACTTTATTTAGTTTATAGAATTTTACTTTCGAAGGTTTACAATTAGTTTAGTTAACTTAGTTCTTCTAACTGCATTTTATTTAGCATAAACTCAATTACTTTAGATTTGAATTTTGTACTTAAGTTTTGTACTTTTAATTGTATTTTACATTATAGTCATATAAATTTATTCATAAGCGTTTCCAACTTCCCTGTGAGATTGATATCTATGACTCCATTAGAGCTCTTTATTACTTGAGCGATATGTATACTTGCGTTATTATTACGAGTTTGGCAGTTTAAAGATTTTAAATGATAAAATTATTTTTATTTGTATTTGAATTGCAAATTTATTATTAGCACTACCGTGTGCGTGCTTTGTAATATTGAAAAATATTTACAAAAACATTACACAACAAATCCACACATCAAGTTTTTGGCGCCGTTGCCGGGGAAGTAACGAAAAGTAATGGTAAATAATTTTATAATTTAAAACATTTTATTTGAATTGAATTTTTTTTGTAGTTTAATTTGAATATTTTTATATTTTAGTATGTTTTCTTATTTTAATTGCTTATTTAGTGAATTTTGTTAATCTGGCATCTGAAGCTCCAGATTGGCATTTGAAGCGCCAGATTGGCGCCTGAAGAGCCACTTTAGAGAGAGTAGGTGCCTGAAGTGCCACTTTACAGAAAACTGGCTCCTGAAGTGCTAGATTTGGCACCTGAAACGTCATAACCCAAAACAACGCGGACTTAAGCAACTTAGCAACTGAAGCGCCAGAATTAGTGCCTGAGGCGTCAAAAATGACATTTTATGAATTAAAGCAGTTTAGGACAAATTTTGAAGGGTCCACATGTTTCAAATGCCCCATGGAGTGATTCAATGCATCTAGACACTTTGGAAGGCTTTTTGATGAAGGGATATGTCTCTTGAATCAATAGAAATGTCTTTTGGATTTCAAAAGGTTTGACTTTTGGATTGAAATTTGGAGGGAATTTTTAATACTTTTTGGAGGGAGGCAACCTCTAATAAAAGAGAAGAAAGTCTAGGGTAAGGAGAGGTTCGGTGGTGGCATGTAAGGTTGTGGTGTGTAAGGTGATGGCGTGAGAGTGAGAGAGAGTTAGAGGGAGAAAGTCAAGGATTTGGAGATTTTCTTCAATAGCTGTAAGAGAAGAGGGATAGTAAAAGATTTCTTCTTCATTACACTTACAAGAGGGAATTGAGAGTGCTTGTAAATAGGGAAAGTGCTTAATGAGAACTTCTAGGGATTTTCTTGGGAAGGATAGTGAGATAAGTTGTCTTTTATTTCTTTGTTTTGTAAACTTGTTTTTATATATGAAATACGTGTTTAATCGTATCCTTCACATTAATTCAGAGTAGTCTTCTTTATCCTTCACCTAATCTGAGATATGATTTTGTGAAGAATTAATTTTATTTTATACGAAATGTCAAAAGTTTGTGATGATTTGAACTCTGATATTCATTTACTCTTCGATCTGACCAATTGAAATGTTAAAATATGTTGAGAAACATATGATTCGAAAGGGCTATGATTTTTACAACATAGTGTGAGTCACATTCAATTTCATGGGTGAGGATGTTATCCATGGGTTTGAGTGCAAATAAATTTGAAAATATACTTTGTTGGATGCAGAATTGAAGATTTTAAGGTGACAAATTAAAATCCCCAATTTGGTCTACTTTATTGAAAACTAATGCGAGATTGTTAGCCCTCAAGTGTGGGAGTAGTGGGAGCTCTGGAATGAGATCTGGTATCCTCCCAAAGTAACCCTGGAATTGGGGACCAAACTCTGGATTAGTCAATATTCTTTATGCACTTGAAAGAGGGTAAAGAATAGAACTGCTCCTATTAGTCGCAATGCAATTTTTTATATATATTTTTAAATGATTTTAATTTCTCACAATCCCTATACTCTTTGTCAAGGGGAAGTATGTTTTCTTAACTTTGAACTCTCCATCACAGAAACTTTATTTAGTTTATAGAATTTTACTTTCGAAGGTTTACAATTAGTTTAGTTAACTTAGTTCTTCTAACTGCATTTTATTTAGCATAAACTCAATTACTTTAGATTTGAATTTTGTACTTAAGTTTTGTACTTTTAATTGTATTTTACATTATAGTCATATAAATTTATTCATAAGCGTTTCCAACTTCCCTGTGAGATTGATATCTATGACTCCATTAGAGCTCTTTATTACTTGAGCGTCTTTATTACTTCTTTATTACTTGAGCGATATGTATACTTGCGTTATTATTACGAGTTTGGCAGTTTAAAGATTTTAAATGATAAAATTATTTTTATTTGTATTTGAATTGCAAATTTATTATTAGCACTACCGTGTGCGTGCTTTGTAATATTGAAAAATATTTACAAAAACATTACACAACAAATCCACACATCAAGTTTTTGGCGCCGTTGCCGGGGAAGTAACGAAAAGTAATGGTAAATAATTTTATAATTTAAAACATTTTATTTGAATTGAATTTTTTTTGTAGTTTAATTTGAATATTTTTATATTTTAGTATGTTTTCTTATTTTAATTGCTTATTGTATTTGTTTATGTGTAGTTTAAGATCTAAAAATTTAGTACCTTACGACTAGAAATTAGAAAGAATAAATAGAAAAATTTGAAAACAAGAAAAAGAGATATATTGTGTGTTATTATCCAAATGAAGATCCTAACTTACACCTTCTGAAGCTTAAACCTATTATTATCCAAATGGTACAAAACAATCAGTTTGGGGTAACACCAACTGAAGATCCTAACTTACACCTTCCTAGTTTTCTTGAATTGTGTGTTATATTTAAAAATGATGGAGTGTCAAATGATGCCGTCAGACTTAGAATTTTTTATTTTTCATTAAGGGATAAAGCTAAGATGTGGTTAAACTTTTTAGCACCTAGATCTATCAGATCTTGGGGAGACTTATCAAAAAAAATTTTATCTAAATATTTCCCATCTTCAAAAACTGCTAAGCTTATAAATGATATTAAATCTTTTTGTTAGTTTGAAGGGGAACCAATTTATGAAGCTTGGGAAAGATTTAACGATCTCCTTAGGAAGTGTCCACACCATGCATTGCCAAATTGGTTAATAATTCAAACATTTTCTAATGGATTGGTTGGATCTTTTAGATCAATAATTGTTGCTACAACCTGGAGACACTTATGACAAAACTATATGAGAAGGCATATTCACTGATTGATTTTTTAATTGAAGAGATCACTACAAATAAATTTCAATGGTCCTCTGAAAGTTTAAATCCAAAAAGAGTAGCTAGTATTCATGATTTTGATGCAATATCTATATTGGCTGCCCAAATAGCTGTTATATCGAAGAAGATAGATAAATATGGAATGAATTATTCTCAGACACCAACTGTGCTTGAGGAAAACTCATTAGGATAAATGATAGAATCTCAATCTTCTTATGAGACTTTAAATGCAATAAATAATCATTTTAACCAATCCTTATCATTTTAACAATGCTTATGCCAATTATTATAATCTTGGTTGGAAAAATCATCCAAATTCTAGTTGGAGTAACAATAACTCTAATGTTGCTAATCCGCAACGGGGAAACAATGCTGCGAAGCCATTGGGAAACTCCAAAAATCAAGGAAATCCAACTTATAAACATTTTTACCCTCCAGGTTTTAATAGTAATTTACAAAGTAAGGAGAAGAAATTGTTAATGAAAAAATTAATATTGCAAATGAGAAGTTAATTACAAAGTCAAGGAGGTACAATTAGAATTAAGGAGCTACAATTAGAAACATGAAAAATCTGTTGGAATGTATTGCTATTGAACTTAGTATTAGACCCCTAGGAACTTTTCCCAAGAATGTTGCCTAGTAATGTTTAAGTAAATCCTAAATATCAAAATAAAGAGCAGATTAAGGCTATTCAAATGAGAAGTGGAAAAGAATTGGAAACCAAAGTTCAAAAAAAAGTGAAAGTTGAAGTTGAGAAAGAAGAGGTGGAAAATGAAAATTCTGGTGAAGATTTTCATTTTGAGTCAGAATGTCCTATTAAACCAATGAAAATCACTGTAGAAAGACCACCTCCTCCATTTCCTCAAAGATTGAAGCTGAAAAGCAGAGATAACCAATTTTCAAAATTCTTGGAGATTTTGAGGAAGCTAACGATAAACATTCCATTTGTTGAAGCCTTGGAACAAATGGCATGCTATGTAAATTTCATGAAGGATATATTTGATGAGAAAAGGAAGTTTGTAGACAATGATACAGTTAAACTTAGTGAAGAGTGTAGCTCTATAATTCCGAAAAATCTTCCTGAAAAGCTTAAAGATCTTGATAGTTTTACTATTCCTTGCACTATTTGCGAAAGATTTTTTGGAAAAGCTTTATGTGATTTAAGAGCAAGTATTAATCTTTTGTCTCTATTAATTTTTAGAAGGTTGGGTTTAGGAGACATTTCACCTATAATTGTAACTCTTCAGTTAGTTGATTGTTCAATTACCTACCCTAATGTTCAATTACCTACCTACCCTAAAGGAGTTATAGAAGATGTTTTTTGTAAAGGTTGATAAATTTATCTTTCTTGTGGACTTTGTTGTATTAGATATGGATGAAAATAAAGAAATTTGTATCATTTTAGGAAGAACATTTCTTGCCACAGGAAGAGCTTTGATAGATGTGTGGAAAAAAGAACTAACTATGAGTGTTAGTAATCAAGAAGTTACGTTTAGTATTGCAAAATCCATGAGATACCTGATCCCGGAAAATATAGTTGTGTAAAATTTATAAAGTTGACTCCACTTTACAATGGTGCCCAAAACTTGATGTTGTATTTTATGAGACACTTAATGTTGGGATTCTATGCAAGTATACATATCGTTATCAAGTAATATAAGACTTTCTGTTTAAGATCCAAATATTGATTCAATGAGGAAGGTTTATATTTGAAATGATAAATTAACTAGGAAATTCACATAAATAAAATGAAATTACTGTCACTAATTTCAATGTTTTAAATACTATCAAAATTTAATTAATAACAACTAGCAAAATTTAAATACAAATTTTAAAATAATAACTACTAGACTATGTTTATAATTAAGTATTCACTTAATTATATTTATAAAATACAAATTTTAAAATAATAGCTTCATCACTTAACTACTAAACTATGTTTATAACTATAGTATTCACTTAATTACAATAATTTTATTATTTTAAAAAATAACTACTAAACTATGTTCATGGAATTAAGTGATGAAGCTTTCTTATATGAAAAAGTATCTTTCCCATTATAATTAGTTTTTGGTGAAATGAGATGAGATAACTGCTTTAAATTTGTATTGTGCCAAATAACAGCAATTTTAATTCTCTACCCTAATTCAGTGTTATAGAAAACCCCATTGGCTAATCTTAGTAATCTTAGGTTTAGTCCCTAAATCCGTGGCTAGGCTAGGAGGATACTGGCTCCCACTCCAGAGCTCCCAAGTCCCTTCCCTTGAAGGCTAATTCCCGCTTTAGTTCTTAAACACTAAGTTCGAATTGAGGATTTTAGTCTGTCACCCTAAAAATCTTTAATTCCACTCCCAATAATGTATATTTCCCTATTTATTTGCACTTAATTCCATGAACAAAATACTCCTTCATGGACTTAAATGTGCTTCTAACTCTGTTGTAGAACTCATACTCCATTTCCTGGATCATATGTTTTACAACATATTTTAACAATTCAATTGGCCAAATCAAAAATTAAATTAAGAGCGGAGTTCAAAAAACCATCACAATTTATTTTATATTTTAACATTGGCACATCCAAATTATCTCTTAATTTCACCATATCTCAGAGTAGGGAGAAAGATAAAGGAAACTACTCAGATTTCATGAGAAAGATACAACAAAATACAAATTTCATATATGAAAGGAAGTTTATACAACAATAATAAACAAGAAACACTTATCTGAAACTCTTTCTCAAAGCAAATCCCTTGTAGTCTCTCTTAGAAAATGTAGGAAGAAGAAATCTCTCACTTCTCTCCTCTCCAACACTTCTTAGAGAGTAATTCACACTTAAACTCACCATAAAAACTCAAAGCTATAAATAAAATAACTAACTAATGGTGTGGAATGACATAGAATGATGTAAAGTGGCAAGGAGGAGTCCGAAGAGATGCGAAGGGGGGTGAAGGGGTGAAGGGGGGGGTTCTTTTCTGATCAATTTTGACTTTAACTAGAAACAAGACCTGCACCGACACTCTTCAAAAAGAGTCCAAATTCATCAAATCTTCTAGAAACAGGGCTTGCACCGACACTGGCACCATCATCGCTCATTCTTGGGCCATCGGTGCTAGAGGCCATTTAATTAAATCTGTCTTTTCTGTCAAACGGTGCCATCGGTGCTGAACAATTTTTCAAAAACTCCATTTTGACTCCAAATTTCATCCTTTTACTTTCTTTTTGCTCCAAGTCCTAAAAATTAACAACCTACAACAAAACATGAAAAATACCTTCCATTAAAGTGCAATATCATAAAAAATGAGTTAAAATATGGGTCTAAAAATGCATATATTTTTGGTGTATCAAAATCCCCCAAACTTCAATGTTACTAGTTCTCAGGTAACTCCTTTACTACATAAAAATATAACTCATGGAAAAGATTTTAACTTCTAGATTTCTATATTTACGTCCACTAAAAATAATAGCATAAGTTAAGAAAAATTTAAAATAACTCCAGTTAATACTAAAGGTATAAGAATGTCTAGCAGTCAACAGTCAAGTCTACAGTCAAGTTTAAGATTTTTGATTCTCTATTCTTTTCAAGGAAAATTGCAAATTATTTACATTAAATCCACTTAGAATATCTATATGAAAAAGAACTTCTTAAAACTTTACTAGTAAATATGCTAATACTGAAATAAAAGTTTAGAAAATGTAGCCTTCTTCTTTAAGTTGATTCAAGTGAAGCCAATTTTTAATTAGCCATCTCCTTAAGCTTCTCCTCACATCTTTTTCTTTACTTTTTCAGATTCATTTTCAATCCTCTTTCTCTTCTTTTTCAGGATCATTTTCAATCCTTTTTTTTTATTTCCTTTATGTGAGGATAACTATATCTGGATAGCCTTTACTGATTTTGAACTTCATTATCCTCTTCTTAAAGTTAAAACTTTTCACATTCCTTCACTTATAAATACTTTATAAGTTTATATTTGATTTAAAGATTTTTCATCAAGTTTTATTCTCTTATTCTTACATTAATCTCTAAAATTTTTAATACTTCAAAGATTCAAATTCCTTTACTTACAATAGAAAAATATAGTCTTATTCTCTTATACCAAATATCTTAATCTCTAAAATTAACCTTTATTATTTAAAAATTTTTACTTAAGTTTACTATATATTTAGAAACATAAATATAATTATCTAAAGTTATTCTTTAATACCAAAGGTCATGTTAAATTTTAAAATATTTTGAAAATATAGCTAATTGAGGATAAATAAAATTAAGATTCTTTTCTTTAAAAAGGAATTTTTCTTTCCCCCAAAACTTAAATTTTTAAAAGATTTATGATGAAAAACTGAAAAATAAAATAAAAGGTGAAAGAAAAATTTAATACATAAAGAAAAGACTTACCTGTTGAAGGTTCTGATTTGAAATTTAACTCTGAAATATTGCAGGTGTTAATATGAAAAGCTACAAGACTTAAAACATTAAATAACACATAATACATATAAATTTGCTTAGAAAGAGTTAACTATAAATATATCCAACAAAGTACTAAAAACTAATAGCTTCCAGCAATTTCATAGATTTATTGTTCACAACACAACATAACAATTAAAATAAAGTGTCACAATCCACAAACAAACAATTTCAACAATAAATTACAACTAAACATAAACTAAAAAAAATCTAACTAACACATCACCAATCATCGTCTTCTTCCTCTTCTTCTTCCACATCCAAATTCTGCTGCTGATATGGGGTAAAAACAGGGTGAGTAGGAAACTGAACTGAGTTATCACCTCTCATGTATCTGAGCATTGCATCATCATAAGCAACATCATATTTGAACTTCTGTCTTATCAAATCATCATTGTGAGCATTTCTGGCCTCCATATTTTCCATTCTACTATCCATTCTCAAGATATCTCCCTGTTGGATCATCATCTGCTCCATAAGTTCCTGGATAGTAGGGGAACTAGAAATAGTACTTGAAGTAGAAGGAATATCCTTGGTCTTACTTCCAGATCTCCATCCAACATGAGATTCATGAGTTTTTATATTGGAAGGCCCAATAGGTTTTAGAGGTGCAATCCTCTCCACATCCATTCTATAATCAACTCCTGCCTATTGACATAGTGTGAAAATCAGGGCAGGGTGAGCTAAATCACCAGTAATCTCTCCCAGAGCAGTAGATCAAGTGTTCCTATAAATAATAGAGCCTACATCTATCCTCATCACCTGCTGGATACAAAAGTTTAAGATGGCTCTATCCTTTGTAACTTCACTATGATGATTTTTTTGTATCATTCTTCTAGAAACAAAGTAGTGGCAAGCCCTAGATACTACATTTAACATAAAAAGATAAAAGTTTATCTTAACACCATTCTTCAATTTCCAAGTTCCTCTTCCATCAGTAAGAAAAGAAATAACTTCATCTAAAGCCTCATTTGTAGCAGAAAATGATTTGTATTGGCAGCTATTGGCATTTGTATTGGCAGCTATACACATCTTCTAACTAATAAAATTCATTGATCTTCCTTGAAGTAAACTCCACCATTTTCTCACGAACAAACACATAGTCTTCCAAGTCTCTTTAAAATTGGCATAGAACTCCATCACTACACCAATAATACTTCGACAGTAAAGTAGAAAAAATTCTTCCATTGTCAAGCATTGATCAATTTTTCAACTTCTCTATCCAGATTTTTAAATCCTCGATCCAGAATTAATTTTTTAGTTGTAAGTAGACTATTGAAGCAAATGTTGGCCTTGTAGTTAACAAACCTTTGATCATCAAAATCAACCTTTCTCTTTCCTTTGCCCATTCTAGGTGTCATGGTAAATCTAAGAAAATTTGATAAAGATAAATTAATTCCCAAAAATTCTGAAAATCACAATGTGGAACATTTTAAACTTAAATCTACTAAGTAAGAGTTATTCCTCAAAGGATTTTCTCAAAATCTTCCAAAAAACATTCAAAATTTTGAATCTCGGCAATGTAAGATAAATCCTTGGTGAAAATAAAAAATTTTGAGTTCAAAGTGTAGCTCTTACCTAGAGAAGATGAAATTCGAACTTCGTTTGCCTTAAAATTGCCTCAAATCCTAGCAATAGCAAGCCTTAGGTGCAAAAACCAAAGGTTGAAGGTGACTCAAAGGGTATAAATGGGGTTTTACTGTGCAAATCACGAATTTTAAGGGGTTTGGGTAGTTTTCGAGTCTAGGGCGCTGTCGGCGCCAGTGGCCAAAAATTGATTTTTCTATTTTTTCAAATTTCAAATTTCTTTAAGTTTACTCCAAAGTCTATTTAGTCTTTTCAACACTAATTTTCACTTAAAATAATTCACAAACAACACTAAACTAATATTTCTATATGAAAATACACTTTTTACAAATATATTTTTCTAATCACACTTTCACATTCATAAAACAAATTAAATTGTAATTCAGTGTCAAAATCAAGCCACAACACTAGAACACTGACACAAAACTATACACACAATCAAAGTCAATAGAGTTCTAAAGCAAAATTAAGTAAATCAAATCCACATAATTACATTAAAAACACATTTACTTTAAAGTAGTAGAGAGTACAACTTCTTCAATTATTTTGCCTCATCTTAAGTATTGCCTCATCTTAAGTACTTTCTCATCTTAAGTACTTTCTACTCCTCTATAATATCCCATAGACTGGTAATAGACATACAAATTGTTGAAGGGTTGTACGGGAATTGATCAATCAAATTTTCATCGATCCATCCATTTTTCTTGAACATCAGCACCAATCCTGCTTCAATTGTCCCAGTTTCAATTGTCCCAGTATTGTCCCAGTATGATCAAAGTTCTCCTTCATCCTCCAATCTATGTGATAAAAAAGGTTGTTAAGATTTTCTATTGCATTCTTAATACTCTAAATTTCTCTTTCTATTTTCTTCATTTTCTTCTCCAAAGCTATTGAACTTCCAACTGTTTGTGGCATTAATGGTGTTGAAGCATGTGATGAATGATCTAGAATAATATCTAATGCTTCATTTCCATTCTTAATATAATTTTCATCAATAGAAATCATGGGCTCCCAAGTTAATAAAACATTCTCCCAACTTTCATATGGAACTTAAGATTGATTGCAAAGTAGGAAAATTGTGGAAGGATGCCCCAGTCCATATATTGGCCCATTCATAATAATACCCATAACAAATTTGAAAATAATCGACCCCACATCAATGGATTTTTCCATTTGAATGCAATAGTTTAAAATGACACTTTCTTTTGTAACTCTATTAATCTTCATGGTAGGGAGTAATTTTACAGATATGAAGAAATGCCATTGTTTTGATATTATATTAAGCAACAAAATAGAGAAACTAACACATCCCTCATCTCTAATTTCCCAATTATCATTTTCATCCATTAGAAAATTATATACATCTTGCATCATATCTCTCGTCAGGATAAAATTTGTATAAAGACATATTAGAACATTTTCTATCATATACAAATCATTAATTCGAGCCAAAGTAAATGATATACCTCTAACGAAGATGACTCTTTGGGTAATTCCATGTAAGTTACCATAGAATTCCTTTACCACTGGTACAACAACTGCAGTAGTAGTGTGTGTAGCACAGAACTTCCCAACGTCTTTGCACAATGATTTTCTTAATCTGTAAACTTGGATTACTTAATCCATGATTGACAAAGCCTCTCTCCTTGATAACTTTCTTCTTCATGATGACTTTGTCGTATAATCTTTGCACGTCAAAACTGATAAACTTTCTTCTATTAAAAACTCCATACCTTGAAGTATTTCTAGAATTGGAAGCCATGGAATTAAAAATTAGGAAGTTTCTAGACATCTAAGGCAATTTTTAGGCCTTTAAAAACACCTTTTGGCAATTTTTTAGGAGTGAAATTCCGCCAAAGTCCGTCGAATTTAATCTGGACGCGCGAAACTGATCGGGGCGCATTCAGCACTCCCGATGGTGCTGTCAGCGACATGGTCCATTAGGCGGGCGCCGTCGATGCTAGAGGCCAAAATTGCGTCTTTACTTTTTTGTTCAATTTGATTCCAAATTTTCTTCCAGTACCAATATTTGTCTTAATTTATGATTTATAAAATTGTGTAGGATTCCAAAATATTATTATTTCCTAATATATAAATACACTTATTAAACACCATAGTAATATATAGATATATATAGATTTATATATAGGTTGTCTCCCACAAAGTGCTTAGTTTAATATCGTCAGCCCGACGTACCATTTGTTTAATCGGGTTGACTTAACATTAAAATTTCTCTAAATTGTGGTATGTGTCCTTCATAATAATGGCCCATTAACTGTAAATATATTCAAATTTTAGGATATTTAATAGCAACAGTTCCATAATGATAGAATTTAATTACTTTAAATGGTCCTAATGATCTGGATTTCATTTTTTCTAGAAATAATCTCAATCTTGTATTATATAATAAAACTTCTTATCCAGGTTAAAACTTCTTCTTAATAATCTTCCAATCATGCCATGTTTTCATTTTCTCTTTATATATTTTTGCATTATCATATGCTTCATTTCTAGTTTCCTCAAGTTCATTGAGTTGCAATAATCTTTTCTCACTAGCATCTTTTATATTAAAATTAAATTCCTTAATAGCCCAAAATGCTTTATGCTCTAATTCTATTGGTAGTAAGTTCTATTGGTAAGTAGCATGTTTTTCCAAAAATAAGTCTATATGGGGACATTCCAATAGAAATTTCATAAGCAGTTATGTATGCCCATAATACAATATCTAATGTAGCAGACCAATCCAATTTATAGGGATTTACAGCTTTTTCTAAAATTTATTTTATTTCACTATTTCATGTTTCTGCAAGACCGCTAGTGTGAGGATGATAAGCAGTAGAGAATTTATGCATAATATCATATCTTTTAATTAATTTCTTGATTCTCTTATTCCTAAAGTGGGATCCTCCATCAGTAATAATTACTTTCGGCATTCGATATCTTGTAAAAATATTTTTATTCAAAAACTTAGAAACACTTCGAGCATCACATTTAAGTACAACAGCAGCTACAATCCATTTATACATATAATTCACAACAAGTAATATATATAAGTTTACAAATGAAGGCATAAATGGTCCCATAAAATCTAATCCCCACGCATCAAAAATTTCAACTTCTAATGTGTAATTTAGAGACATTTCATTTCTTCTAGAAATATTTCCTACTCGCTGACATCGATCGCATGTTTTAATATATTCATTAACATCTCTAAAATGAGTAGGCCAATAAAATATTGCTTGCAAAATTTTATATGCAGCTCTATTTGTTCCAAAATGTCCTCTAAATTCAGAATCATGACATCTTTCAATTATATGTTGAGTTTCTTCATAAGGCACACACCTTCTAATAATCAGATCTTTACATTATTTATATAAATATGGGTCATCCCAAAAATAGAATTTTGAATCATATATAAATTTTTTTAATTGTTGATTCCTAATATCTGGTGGTAGAATATCACTTACAACATAAATTACTATATCGACATACTACGGTATATTAATTTCATCAATATTATATTCATGTTTATCAGGGGAATTTTCTAAAATTTAATTTGTAAAATTAATTAATATTTCTTTTTCTAGTCTAGGCAAATGATCAGCTGTTTGATTATCATTTACCTTTCTATCAACTACAATAAAATCGAACTCTTGCAATAGAAGTATCCATTTAATCAATCTTGGTTTAACATCCTTCTTTTGTATCAAGTATTTGATAGCAGAATGATTTGTATGCACTATACATTTGGTTCCAATCAAGTAAGGTCTAAATTTATCAAAGACATAAATAATAGATAATAAATCTCTTTGAGTGGTGTCGGCGCTATTTTTGGGTTTGGGGGGAGTTGCTTGTAAGAAGCTGTCGATTACCGGAATTGAAATCCCGTCACCCACTTCGGAAGGACGTTTTAATATAAAATCAAACTGACCCCATATTTTTTATATTTTAAATGAAAGAGCGTTGTAACTCAAATCCTGTATTCATCCCGAAGGATAAACATAAGACTTTAGGATGAGGTTCGATCAAATAAACTAAAGAATATATAACATTTGTTTGGTCTGTGAAACCTTTGTATTTCCTGACAAGTTCTCGCGATAAGTTCCCCTATTTACATAAAGAATTAAAAAGGGTTTATATTAAGTTGGGTTCAGACATGCTTCCTATAAGGGCAAGCCCCTATAGTTAATTACACCTTAAATGACCAAAGTCACCTAAAAAGACTCTCGATAAAAATCAAGAAATATTATCTTCAAGGATTTCAAAAGGATAGGACTTCAGATAAAGAGGTGTGAAAGGGGATTGGTTCAAATTTGGAACATTTTGTTGTAAAGTTCAAAGGAGGAAGAACTAGGGGATGTCATGGATTCAGAGGAAAACCTCGATGACTTCCCAAGCTATCCTAATGTTTGGCTTCAGTTTTGAGGAGAAATGTTTAAGTGTTTCATCCTACCAATTTTTATTTGTTAGGGCTCACATTCGCATGAAACGATCAAACAAATAGCCTTAAAGATATGAGGATTTAGGTCGTGACGGACGACAACCTCAGAATCTTAAGACGAGTTAGAGCTTATATTGTGTAGCAGAGCTATACAAAGGCCTTAAGATAAGGTGAGGATTTATGTTGCATAAGCAAGAAACCTCGAAGTCCAATGGCTTTGTTATTTATATCTAAGGAAGGAAGGTTGGTTTAGCTGGGGAAGATAGGTTTTGCTATTGAACATGGTCATGCTGCCCACCATGCTAGCTCCAAGATCCTTGTAGCGACAAGTTTGAGTTTTCCAGTGTGTCATGTTATGATGTCAAACCAGATGGCCCTATGGTTGAAGTTCTTTAAATTTTATGGGGGCATGTTAAAGTTGATTAGAGCGACACCGGTTAGGATCCCACGGTTCCCTTGTTCTAGCACCACTATTTTCTATTTGATTCACTTAGTCCAAATGAACTTACTAAACTCAACTTAATGAGTTCCATAATTTCGACCGTGGGAAGGCTCGTTAGCAACTGTAGGTTACCTTTTCTAAGGAATTCTCGATCATCCGATAAAGATGTCTTAATTTAGTTGAAGTTGTAGTTTTGTGTGATGCTTGTGATTAAGTTGTTTTATATTTTGAATGTTGTGGAGGTGAATTTTATCTTGGTTGATTTTAGTATTAGTTTTGGTTTTGGTTTTGGGGCTACCCTGATAGTTTTACTTTTCATGCAGGGTGGTATCGTTATTTAGCATGCAAGTTTGTAGGTATAAAAGTACAGTATGAAAGTACAAGAAAGACAATGCTGAAAAATGTAAAAGCGTACCTGGCGAGTCTTCCTGTTCCACCACCTGAAACTCAAAAGGCATGTTAAGGCAGTTGTCGGCACTATTTTTGGTGTGGGGTTTTCCCGTAAGAAGCTGTCGGTCATCCGAATTGAAATCCCGTTGCCCGCTTCAGAAGGACGTTTTTTAAAAATTTTAGTTTTGAAAAAGATGAAGTCAAACTGACCCCATAATTTTCATAGTTTAGATGAAAGAGCATTTTACCTAAAATCCTGTATCTATCCCGAAGGATGAACACAAGGGTTAAGGGTGAGGCTCGATCAAATATACTAAAGAAATTTATGACATCCGTTTGGTCTGCGAAACCAATGTATTGGCCGACAAGTTCCCCTATTTATTATAAGAAATTAAGTAGGGTTTATGTTATGTTGGGTTCGGGAAAAGCTTCCTATAAGGGCAAGCCCCTATAGTTAATTACATCTTAGGTAACAAAAGTTACCTAAGAATACTCTCGATAAAAAATCAAGAAAAATTATCTTCAAAGAGTTCAAATGG
>NW_018253383.1:74965-75422 GCF_001263595.1 Phalaenopsis equestris
AAGTTTAGGAGCTATTTTCTGAATTTATTAAATATCCTATTTATTTATTTAAACCGCGGGCTGACTGGATCCTCGGATCCGTCAAAAAGCCACGCGGCGCGCTCCTATTTGATGCCGCCTTCTGACTCCCCGTCCCCGGGTCCCGCTGTATCGCCTCAGATGATCATCCGAATCGATCTCCGTCATTCAATTAATACACACGAGAATGGACGACATCCGTTCATCGTCCCCAACGGAATGAAACCGTGTCCGTCCACACTAAAACATTAAGATCTGGGCCTAGACTTAACCAAATCACTTCGGGTTTGATCCTATGGACTCGTCTAAGTGAGACGAACATATCTATACAGTTAAGAGGCCATAAAATCAAGCTTAAGTAAATGGAGAATAAAAATAAGCTCGGGATAATGGGGAGTTTTATACCTTTGCTCTGAGAAGGGAAGCTTCGATCAGAGAT
>NW_018253383.1:77879-78411 GCF_001263595.1 Phalaenopsis equestris
TCCGATCTTAGACCTCAACCAAAAGTGAGGTCAACAACAGTTTATATGAAATAGGGAAGAAAAATTTTGACGACGTACCGAACCCTAGGTCTCCTTAGAAGTTTAATTAAGGATGATGTTACCAAGCAAAATATATTAAGTTTAGTAGATCTTCGAGGAATCCAACAAATTTAGAGAAAGAAGCAGGTCCGTGCTACTCTCTCGCTGCCCGGTGGAAAATCCCGAGTTCTTTTAAACATATTATGTTGCTTAATAATTCATCCTGTAAATACCCTTAGTGCTCAGTGAGCATTGATGTATCAATTATCCCTAAGAGTAAGGTAATTATCATTTGTAATTTAATTTTGAATATTATATGGGTGAAGACCCTTAAAGGGGCAAGTTAGTCTCATTGAAACACTTAGCCAAATTTTGGTCCTAATTGGGCTTATAGTGTTTGAAAGATGTCTTAATTTTAATTGAGTTTATTTTTCTAATCCTCATTTATTCAATTTTGATTTAGCCTAAGTCACTACTAAGCCCTTAAGACCTA